>NW_025945467.1:0-86647 GCF_000764305.2 Hyalella azteca
ACCTAGTGTTTTTGCAGTATTTCGACACGCAAATGTATGACGTCACCATTTCAACCATCAATGAAGGCATGGAACTAAAACAAAGCTTAATATAAAGGAAAAGCTGGAGAGGTGACGGAATTACCTACGATGTCGGAAAATACCGCGTTTACCCTACCCTACCTAGCCTACCGGCCTAACCTAGGTAGCTACCTAGTACCTACTACTACTAGTAGGTACCTAGCAAGCTAGCATAATAACCTTAGTAAGTTAGCTAGCTAGTAACCTAGGCTAGGGTAGGGCACTAAGGGTAGGTACCTACCTACTAAACCTACCTACTAGATTATAGATATAATTTTAAACTTCAAAGTTCAATGCTTGTGTTTCTAAAGCAAATGAATGTTTTCCTTAGTTACGTGACTTACAAGTTACAACTAGGCCGTGACAACAAAAGCCATCTTGGCCGACTTGCCAATTTAATGCCAAATCTATGAGTTTGTTTGAGAGCAGTACTGCAGTAATGAAATACCTAAGTGACGGCCAGACGGTGGGACCAACTGAACATCACAATGATCACATTGATCAAAACGCCGTTAACCAAGACTAGGTAGCTACCTAGGCCTAGTAGGTACGCCTCGACGAGTGTCCATTTGGTAATGATTATTGAGTAGGTATACTAGTTACTAATCAACTATCTACTACTACTACTACTACTATCTTCACAAGTGTAGATTTGGTAAAAATTACAAACCACCAACGAGTGTCTTGAATAATATAAATGGAAGAACGTATTTGTTGCCGCCGCCGAAAACAATTACAGTAAACAAGCAGACTGCATGGCCACAATCATAAGAAGCAAATATATCTCAATGGGTAATACCTTCATTTGCACATTATAAAATAACTTCGAGACATTATTAAAGTTTAATTTTACTGTAAGTAAATATTTATCGTATTATATACAGCCTAATTAACATTTTTCGGGTTCAGCAATAGTCCAACAGAATCAACAGCCGAAAAGTAGCGGACTACCGTAACGGTCCTACTAGCGGACTACCGTAACGGTCCTACTAACGGACGCGATTGAGCAAGGTACTTCTTCTTCTTCTTCTTTTCCGGATGTCCACGCTGGGTGGACTTAAAGCCACAGGACAACCGCAAGGATGACCGTGGGGCCAAGAGCAAGGTACAACACATACACACGAGTCATGGTCATTCATGAACTTGTCAAAACGAAAACCAAAAAATATCATTTTAGTTCTAGTGCACTAAGACAAAACATGGTGGCCGCAATAAAGCACAGTAAGTGACGTCAAATTGTTCTTCATCAATTAAAACGAAGTCACACATAAGTTGGCATCGGTTTTTACTTATTGTTTATATTATTTATTGTATGTTCGTGATCAGAAGCTACCAAGCTCTGAGAAAGAAGGTAACAACAATAGTTGGGACAAGTAGATGACACTGATTGACTGAGAGAATTACTAGCGCTTCAGCTATTTAGCTATCTCGCACCAAAAGTCATGTTGAATATCACCAAAGAGGTGGAAGGTCTCAATTATCATAAGTTTCTCAAATCAAAAATAGGTCATCACCCACAAGGGGAGGAAGGTCTCAGATGTCCAGCCTGCTGAAGCTGGCTCGAAAGAAGCAGCGTTAGCATCTCAAAGAGACGAAGTGACAAGGAGGACAGGTGAAAAGCAACAGAAACGAAGACACTCGAACAAGAGATCGCTTACACGGGACGTCGGCCACCCGCACGAAAGAGACAGAGAAGGGAAATGTAAAGAACCCTACCTACATAATAACTTAACCCCACAACTGAGACCCGAAGCCAGACACCGCGAGCTCAGCGGTGGGGCGCTCAGGAACAATCTCCCTAGGAGCGCAAAATCCCATAGGACTTCTGACGCGCACAGACACGCGTCAGAAGTCCCCCCTGAAGGGCGAGACGTGAGAAATCTGCAGAATACTCCAATGAAAACAGCGCGATGGCGATAAATTTCACTATTTAAGTACTACCAGTCTTGTGGATCAGACAGTTTCAAAAATAGATTACTCAAAGAATTAGCAACCGGCCATTGACAGTATTCTTTCAAAAAACCTTGAACGAAGGGACTTATCCGGCCGACTGGGAAGAAACTCAAGTGACACCACTTCAAAAAAGGCGACAAGAATCGAACGAAAACGTGCCAGTGTTACCAGTGTTAACGGAACCGTATCAGGAAGGGCAACAGTGCGCAGTGGCGTGCCACATGGGGGACGCAGTATAGAAAAGTTGGGGTGGGGAGATGACTCAGTTACCTACAGCTTCTTGGGTGTGAGCTGAGTTTAGTTATTGCAATATAGGGTAGGCGTTGGCGCTAAGGCTTGTTTACGAGCTAAATTTGTGGTGTAGGGCTGCGCTCCCTCACATGGAAGCGTTCTTGGGTCTGTTTTATTGGATGCTTTTATAAACGATCTGCCAGTAGTAGTGTCAAACATGTGCTCTATGTATGCTGACAACTCAAACGTTTATAATAGAGTTGAGGATGCGTCAAACGAAGCGCAACCGCAAGATGATCTTGATAGTTTATTAACTGGGCTGATACGTGGCAGCTGACAAGTGTAAATGTTGAAAAGTATGAGGTACTTTAACTCTGCAAGAACATTGAACAGCAAGGTCCTAGCATGAGAAGACATGGTTGCAAACGAGAGAGTAATGATTGAAAAGTCTACCGTAGAAAAAGATCTGGGAGTTTATGTCAAGGAGCTGAAAATTTTCAGGCATATTGAAACGCAAGTTTAAAAAATTCAATAAACTGCTTAGGCTGAGGAACATTTTCGCGCAGTGGCGGACGAATATATTATATCGGGCTTCTTTATTAAGAGAAGTTTAGGTTTTCTCTAATGGATGTCATGTATTATGAGGCTTGATGCCGATAACGTGAAAGACCAGAAATAGGAGGAAGGCATCATGCTGGTTGATGAGGCACGACAGTCTGGGTCCCGATAAGTAACCCGCCTGTAGGAAACCGACTTAGGTGTCTGCTGCTGCAAATTAGGATGAAAATAAAACCGCGCAATCCAAAGCCTGCCAATGACGTCTCTTTCATTCAAGAATGTAATTAATCGACGATTTATATTTGTACAGGAAAATAATACCGGGGAAAAGATTGCACCATAGAGATGAATTTAAGCGTCGTGAGGGTAAATCATAACATCGCATAGATGCTGGTAAACATTGCGGGTTCAAACAGATTAATTGGTAGCATTTATTTTCTATACAATATATCTACATAGCTATAAATATGACCATAAGCCGAATTTGTCATAAGTACACAATAGCATACATATATACAACGCAGAATATACATCGCGCCGACGTCACCGTAACAAAGAACGAACTATAACACAACCAACCGGCAAACAGAAAAAGGAACTGCCACCTACAACTGATTTTTTTTTTTTTTGCACAACCCAGAATATATGAGACTTCATATAACATTATTGTGGACTTGTAGTGCATGTCAACAGATGTCGCCAACCCGTTCTTGTTTAAGGACTCGGCAATACCACCCCACAAACTGTCTAATCATGGCACCAAATGCACTCCTAGGAATAACATGTTCGGATCAATAAGGCATCATGGCAGTTCCTGGCTATCTAGCTCCTCTTATTAGAGGAACTTGAAATTACCAATGAGAAACTAAATTTTAAACACAAAATATATGCATATGTCTCCTAAGTTTGAACCCATACTCACACATATTATACAAATGGCATTGGGACACAAGATAGGCCTCAATGAAAGTAGTTGTATACAACAAGCCCAAAGCGCCCTTACTTGGTTACCCAAATGTTGACACGTAAACGTAAGAATCTCGAATTAAAAAAGCTGACTACTCCAATTCAATTATACAAACAAAATATACCTATACGTAATTGAAAATGAAACATTTAAATGCAAACATGAACATCCATACAATACTGTTACAATTAAAACAACCGTCTTGAGTCGCAGTTTAAAATTGCGCTACATCAGAATAATCAGCGTCGCTACAACCGGCTAGTCAAACCTATATATATACTACCAGTCATTGATAAACGACTAAAAACTTTTGAAAAATATAAATAAAAACTAGAGTTTGGCTTCGAAATTTGCGATACTTCTAATAGTAATTTTGAACATAAGAAATTTCTACGGAAATATTGAACAAAAGAAAAAGCAAACAGAATTGTGACGCGAATTGCACATAAGCCATTCTTACCCACATCAAAAAGCACGAGCCCAACCACCACAAGCTTTGTGCATCTCCACTAGATTTGGAGGCCAAGTGGTAGGAATGGTATTATAGGGATAAGAATATAAACTGTCAACACTCACACCAATACATGATCGCAGCCAATTAACCATCGAACACCGCAATACAATCAATTCAAGGTCCTAGAAGAAGAGATGATGGCGAAGGATACGGTTGCGATCTCAATCAAAAGTATAACAAATTAATTTTTGGTTTTAATTCAATCAAGAGAAACACTGGAGAACAAGTAAAAACTTCAAAATAAATCTTAAGATCAAACATTGGTGGTCAAGAGGGTGTACTCGTCGGATTTACAAGAGAACACAACCGGGGGAATTACTACAGGATTTACCGAAAGGAATTAGAAGAAGGCCAAAGTGAAGTGTTTCATGAGATGGCTCTCGACACAGTGATAAGGAAACACTTGCTAGAGCTTTAAAGTGAGGTCACACTAGAATCTACGTACGTCTAGAAACTTCGCTTAGGCGATCAATAGAAAGAATCAACACGCTAAATTTGAACGAGTAGAAGGCATAATTGATTAGTAACAGATGAGCATCTCTAAACAGACCAGTTTACATGTGCGTCATAGGTTGCTTATGACGTGCCAAACTTCAACAGAAGTGTTGGGCAGGGTCGAGATGAATTAGCAACTACGAATGACAGATAAAAACTTTTAAATTTCAGTCCTGAATGAGTCTGTGCACATGACTCGAACAATCGAAGCTCAAAGTGAGTTATTTTTGATAAAAGTTTGAATAATTTCAGCCCAGAGTGCGTCATTGATCACAGCGACTTTCAATAAGTCTAAGATCACCGTTGCTATTAGACTTAACTACGAAATCTAACACTAGGGAAGTATCACAAAGCCGATACACGATGTGAGGCTTGGTAGATCCTCCGCACATTTGCTCGCATAACAATAATCAATGCATCATATAACTTTTACATTCTTCTATACAATCTCTCATGAGACTTCACAGTGAAAAATTTGTGCAGCACTACCAGGAAGTGATTGCTGCACAAGCTACAATTTGTAAATTCTATTAAAAATGGCACTACAGAACTGAGGCAGATGATAATTGCATGCAAGGCGAGCGTCTATGAAGCATATAGAAGGCAGCAAGAGAGGGCAGAGCAGCGGTTGAGACTTGCTCGTGAAAAGATTGTAATCGACAGGAATAGATAACCCTGCGAATCTCAAAGGCTTACATCAAGAACTAGGAGAGTTAACCCATTATACAAGCAAAATCCTTCGTCTCCACAGGATAAGCGATTGGATTATAGCAGTTCTGCATTCATTAAACACATCCATGCATTAAAACAGATTGTAAATATCCACAGCTAACACGTAACATATTCTCCAGCGCAACCTAGTACAGTGTGATGCATTTACCATCTTCCCAATACAAAGAATAAACCACTGTGTTTCTTTCCGCACTTCCATGGAACAAACGTGAGTTTATGAAGAAAGAGAACCTCCTGAAGAAATTGATCTTGAGTGTTGTACATTACTTGCCTCCTTCTAAAGAGGTTCACAAATCAGTAGCCGATTAGGTTAGCAATCACAATAGAAGTTTCTGAGCCCTGTAATAGCAAAGACTTCGAGACTATCAGCCACGCTAGGATAGCGTGGCTGATATAAATAAGTTCAGGCTGGGAAAATGAAGAACGAAAGGACCATAAAATCTCTAGAATTGTAATAATTAAGGCATTCATTCACAAAAATTTCAGGCTTCGAGCAAGCAGAGCGCGACAAGAGCGTTAAATAAGACAGCGTGGACTGAACAGGAGCAATGGCTAAAGATCCATCACAAGTAAGTCAAACAATCACGAGAGGTGACCTCGAGAAGAAGTTGCAGTTGAACATCCCGAATGGAAAGCAACACTGCTATACAGGCATAATCCCACTGTATGCGAGCCAGTAAAAAAGTAATCCCTAGAAATCCTATTATACTAATCTTTAGTCTCAATTTGTCGACAAATAAATGACATTGGGGAAAATCAGTAACAAGGATAATAACTTTTAAGTAGACACGCCCAACGGATAAATTCGAAATTTTAGGAATTATCTCATCTCTATTATTTTCGATAAAAAATTGAAGACTTCGGGCGCCATCCTAGCACACACAATTCAATTAACATCATTTAAAATAATCTGGTATATGGCACAGAAATTTGCGATATGTCGCATATAAAGTCATACTTTTCATTTAATTGCCGTTTAAATATAGTCACAAGTAAATGAGTGACTCGATACCTATAAACGCAGGTGCAAATACGCAAAGGTCAAAGTGTGACCAGCCCACTGATATACCTATAGATCAATATAAAACATCAAGCATTTTTCTGAGGCAAGATGATATACTGGAATAGCGTGAAAAGTTGTCGGCAGATCAACTTGGGATAACGTCCGACATGCTCGGACGTTCTTTTCCCAGCCACTTTGCAAGTCAGAGCTCGACTGCTGTGATGACGGATCCGTGTAATGTCAGGAATCAATCTCGCGCATGGAATCAGTCTCGCATCTCTTTCTGGTAGCATTTGATTAAGGATCTAATATTCTCTACTCATTAGTGTAAAGTTGATACGTTCCTCATCCAGCTGCAGTAACATTCCTATTTTGTCATGTCGATGATTTTTTATGATATATTAAGACACAGATGATTCTGATAGAAGCTTTTGGCAAAGAAAATGAAAAAAAAATTATGTTGAAAAGTATTTAAAGATATTGACTACATTATTAGGTTTCTCGATTTGTTAAATACCGTTGGAGTTTGAAGAAGAACACCGCTGTTTTGTTATTTTTTGTGTAAAAATAACGAGTTCCAAATCTCCACAATAAGTCGCCTTTGCTTACACATTCAGATCAGCGTAAAACGATAAATAATTGTAATATTTGAAACGAAAGATTTTGCTTGTATACGCACACATTACATTTCCTGTACAAATAATTTCTCTCATCGGTACTACCAATAGAGAAAGGTCTACAATATTCTTGTATGCTACAATAATTAAGACATTAGAAAGATTCAATCACAAAGACAAAAAATGGAGTTAAATAACTGAACAAATATCGTCAACTACTTCGAAAGAAGGTGAGTCTGGAACACGCTTGAGCAGGTTCACTTTCCCGTTAAACAAAAATAATAAATGGAGGTGATATCCAAGAAACTTGAAGACACAATCAACAGCAACCCAACAAAAGAACTTAAATAAAAATAAAAATTTCAATTAATCAATGCTAGGTAATCAAGATTAAAATAGCATAAGAACAGTGAAATGTGAATTTTTATGACAAACAAAAAAAAAAACAAGCATCAATTGTGCATTGGAAATAAGGTATAAAAAAGCCAAACATTTTTTTGGTTTGACCTGCAAGAAACTATCGATGATTAATTAATGCTTTTCAAAGTAATTTGATCAAATATCTTGAGAATCACTGCTTTACCGCATCCTGCATCCTGGTAACAAGATTATACGAGTTGGGTTACAGGCAAGCGCTAGATGATGTTACCATCTCGAAGAAAATTTGTACTTGAAATCCATTTTGCTACGAGGTTAAATTCAACAGCTGAACTAACAGAAGTCTAGATTTATGCTCATCGAGCAGAATAGAAATAAGAGTGACGTTTCTTGAAGGCCCAGTGCTGTACACCGTGGCCGCTGAACGACTGAGCTGCACCACCCTGAAGACTGCGTCAGTTATGTGCCGGCACACTGCCCTCAGTGACGCCCGAACTGCTGGACGAAGGTGACGGGGGATTGATAGGGTTGCGGGAGGGAGAGTTTGGATTCAACGGTGATGGAGAGCTGAGGTTAGGCGAGGGAGAGTTGGTGTTAACGGAAGAAGAGCTGGCGTTCAGAGAAGGAGAGTTTGGGTTCTTGGAGTGAGAGCTGAGGTTGCGGGTGGGCGAACTGAGCTTGAGGGAGGGAGAACTAGGGCCGGGTGGCAAGGACGACGCGGTAGCTGCAGCTGGATTGCTATGAAAAGTATTAAGTTGGGTTGGGGAACGGTTAGAAGAGACGCTGTGCCTATTGGCTTGCGGCGAATTACTAGTTTGCATTGCAGAGGACTTCAACGGACTTGAGGAGAAGGGGAGAGGTGACAACTTGAAGTAAGTGGAGCGCGGAGAGAAGGAAGAGTACTTGGGCGTAGATGAAGAGCTGGAGGAGAAGCTAAAGGAAGATCTGGTGGTGGATGGCGAGCAAGGAGTAGGAACTTCGGCAATACTCGGGGGCTGAGCAGCGGCAGCTGCACAGGCGGCGGGTCACTGCTGCTGCCCCCGCAAGAAGCTGCGCCGCTGCGGCTCGGGAGTGTAGTAGGGGCGGCTTTTGTAGAGGGCCTCCTGGCTGTACCTGCGCACAGCGTTACAAAATTAACGGGTCTCCTGACTGTACCTGCGCACAGCGTTACAAAATTAACGGGCCTCCTGGCTGTACCTGCGCACAGCGTTACAAAATTAACGGGTCTCCTGACTGTACCTGCGCACAACAATACATAATTAACGGGTTTCCTGTCCTGGCTGTACCTACGCACAGCATTACAAACTTAGCGGGCTCCATGGCTGTACCGGTACACAACATTAACTATTAACGTGATATATGGGAAATTGTGGCCGTAGTGACGTCACTCACCTGTAATGCGGTAAGGAGAGAGTGACGTCACTAACCTGTAATGCGGTGAGGAGAGCGTGGCGCCACTCACCTGTAATGCGGTGAGGAGAGCGTGGCGTCACTCACCTGTAATACGGTGAAGAGAGCGTATAATGCGGTGAAGAGAGCGTGGCGCCACTCACCTGTAATGCGGTGAGGAGAGCGTGGCGCCACTCACCTGTAATGCGGTGAAGAGAGCGTGGCGCTGGCTGCCGCAGACGGAGGAGGGGGCGACACCGAAGAGTCCGTCCGACTGCGGCTAGCGCTCCTGCTCGTCCTAGCTGAGAGCTTCGTCGTCGCCTGCACAAACTTGACAACCTGAGTGAACTCTCCTCTCGACAGTCGGCAAGCGTTCACAGCTTGCCATGTTCAACTGGGCAGCAACTTGATCATTTTGTAAACATCGTTAACTAGGACAGTGTAGGCTAGAGCAGCAACCAGGTCACGTTGGAGAGCATATAAGCATCACTAACATCAGTGGAGGTGCACCCACCTGGGCGGCAGCAGCCGCTCCTGCCGCTGCCCCCGCAGCCCGCGTGTCGACAAGCCTCCGTGAAACGAGGGGGGACGCGTGGGGAGGGTAGTAGCTCGGGGGGTACCTGAGACGGGGAAAGCAGTGGGTTACACACAAAAATTTGGAAACTCTTATTAACTCTTAGTCGGTCACTCCAGGTAAGTCTTTAGTAGTCACTCTGAGCCAATATTTTGTTGTCACACAGAGTGAATCTTTGGTAGTTGCTTCGAGTAAGACTTTGTAGTTACTCCGAGTGAATCTTTTGTAATCAACCCGAGTACTAAGTCTTTGGTACCTACTCCAAGTAAATCTCTGGTAATCACTCCGAGTAACTTTGTAGATTCAAGTAATTCCTTAGTACGTAATCACTCTAAGTAACACCCGGGTTGTCATCTCGGGCTCATAAAAAAGTTATGCAACCTCGTTACCGCGCATCATGCTACCCGAGATATTTATTTAAATATACATTTCAAAATTACCTTACGTATTGTGTAGTTACAGATGTCTGTACAACAACATAAATACACCGATAAAAGTGCTAGTAAATCATAGAAAAAACAAGCTTCAATAAATACTATATAGGGTTTAACACATTAATTAGAGCACTATAGTACAGTAAATATAGCCGAGGAAAACGAATCCGAAGCTCATGACGTCTGAAAACAATGCTGAATACAAATGCAAACAGAGAATACAAAATAAATAAATTAGTTAATTACAAAGAGGCTGTAAGTTAAGAGGCGTGTCTTACCGTGAGGTATCGTAACATCAATATGATTGTTGATGTACTCGTAGTACTTGTAACTCCATGTAAAAGCCAAAAAATTATTAAAACCGTAAATAAAAAAGAATGATTAAGAATAAGAAACGAATTTGATTATAAATTTCTTATCGGTAAAGTTAGTGTCATTACAAAATAAGAATGGACGATGAGTGAACGAGTGATGTAACAATGAGCCTATCAGATGAAATATTCATACAGTCATGTCTTGCAAGTCATCGAATGAACAAGTACATACACTGGAACTATAAAAGAAATATTTTCGAAATTAAGAGAAAATTAAATCTGAATGTCCAGTGTAGGCAATGCGTCTATCCATAAGCATTATTCCCGTGCGCCGCTTCACTTCTGAGGAGAGATTACCTGGGGCCATACTTTCAAAACCCGCCAAGTGAACGTAAGTACTTACGCTCTATTTTCTTGTCTATGATTGGTGGATTTGGCTTGAAAGGCCGTAAATGATTGGCTGATGAATTTACGATCTCTTAACTTTTTCTTAACTTTCAAAAAAAGTTAAGAGATCGTAAATTCATCAGCCAATCATTTACGGCCTTTCAAGCCAAATCCACCAATCATAGACAAGAAAATAGAGCGTAAGTACTTACGTTCACTTGGCGGGTGTACCTGGACCGCGTTGACAAACATACCTGACTGCGGACGTGCCGGAGATGAACGCAAAGACGAACTCAAATCTAACCATGCCAGGGCGCCAATACAACAACAGTGCTATTAAACAAGATGCGGAGACGTTCATGCAAACGAGATACACATTTTCACAAATTCACATGACGGAGTTTCTCGGCCAAAGAGAACTGAAGTCTAATCATTTACTAAGTATGAATTGTGCGACAGAAATTCTGATAGTTCTAAGGAGTTTCATAGAAGCTGAAGAGTTCAGACATTCAGCCATTGATTGCCGATAGTAGAACCTCAGTTCCCTTGAAAAATTGGAAAAGCGGCGGTATACCGTCGAAATCAAGATCATAAACAGCGACTTTATTTGATCGGAATGCATTGCATGCGTGCTCAACAGCAAGAGAATAATAATATAAAATATATCGGTCATGCTACTGATTTAATAATAATATCAGTCGCAATGAACAAGATGTGCGCTTTGCAAATATAACTATTAACCTCCAATTGGAAAGGCATGCAGGGGCGATAGCAAATGTCACTACCTGCAGTCAGAGAAGAAATTAACAGTAGACTGCATTGGGCGGGTGTGCAGAGCTGAACAGGCAAAAAACGAGGAAAGCATTCAAAGACACAAACAAAGCAAATATGAGGTAATACACGTACGGTATACACGTAAGAAAACACGACAATTGATCAAGTTAAGATAATTTAAGAAATACGAGCGAAAGATTATGAAACATAACAGTGATGAGTTGAATATAAATGGATGCTAAAGAAACCTTCAAAAATATTTTCGATATGGGGCTGAGAAATGAAAGCATGGGACAACATAAACGCTCATCTGCTGTGATAAAAAGTACTAAATGCCGTGCTGGGAAATGCAAGCATGAAACGAGGAACACGTTCATTTGTTCCGATACGTAGAAAATGTAGTGCCGAAAACTGCAGTGCTTGGCATTGAACGCATGGAACACGGCAGACGTTAATCTACTCCAACACGAAGTAAAAAGTATACTGCAGCGAAATGCAAGCATTGCCAAAAGAAGTTTTGAACTGCTTCAGCATGAGGATAACAATTTGCTGAGAAATGCAAGTGGAGGCTGCGTTCAAGACTGGAACACGAGAAGCTATAAGCGCCTCATGAGATGCACGAAGCGATGGCGCCACGTACCTGGAGGAGAGCGCCCCTCGAGAGGTGTAGGAGTAGTATGACGACGAAGGGGCGTTGCTAGTGTGAGTCAGGGAGGAGAGGATGGGGGAAGACGTGGGGTTAGGAGAGGCGTAGGAAGGTAAGGAGGTGGGGCCAGACGAGGAGTACGAGGAGTAAAGAGGGGCGCCAGAGTACGAGAGGTCGGAGGACAAGGAGCGGAAGTGGGAAGCGGGTTGTGCGAACCGCCCTCGCGGGGCCCACGGTTCAGGATTGAACCTGGTGACGTCGGCAGCGCGGGAGGGGGAGAAAAGTGAGCAGCTTGTAACTCGGCGACCATTAACCAGGATCATGTGTGTCAAGTGAGCAGCTCGTAAGACAGCAACCATTAATCAGGATTCAGGATCAACGTGTCGAGTGAGCAGCTTGCAACAGAGCAACCAAATACTAACTATAGGATCAACGTGTGTCAAGTGAGCTGCCTGCCGCAAAGCACAATTCTCAAGTAAATCCAAAATATTTCAAACAATTTAACTCCTTCAGTTTCAGAAGGTGTATTTTCATAGTAATATTCAAGCCGGTCGGTACTGCGGAATGAGATAGTGGATGGTTGGAATCTGACCATTGAACACACGAGGGCTATTTGCAGACGCAAGCAAGTTAAATTCACATGATATCACATACAAAAGGCAATAATTAAGTTCTGCAACAACTTGAAGAGCAAATGCTAGCGAGGTTCCAAGAGAAATCGATCACAGGGGGCTAAAGCGTGCAGATATTCGTCGTAAAGCAGCCGTCGCAAAAGAAGTGCGTCGAACGAGGCACGCGATGTTAAACTCTATACGATCACCGAACTTGGCTCAGCTCCTCAGTCTCGAAAAGCACAAATCCAAGGCTAGTGGGCAAACCAAATATATGTATATTCACTACCAAAGTACATTTGCAGAACACACATTAGACCTTTTGTAGGAAATCAGGATCAATAAAAGGATTAATATGTACGGATTGTCGAGGCAATTACGGGCTTCATTGAAAAATTCATATTTTTTGAAGAATGTGATAACTTGGAGATTGATATGAAAGCTAGCCTATTATTATTGGCATCAGTGCAGGGCTTTCAGAACGTTAGAGATGGAGAAGTAGGCAACGTGTACCTAATTTCTCGTGTACACGACGATACAAATTAAAGTGCATCTCTTGCTCAGACTTGCACATAATAATCAGCTGCACGCTCAGCCTTTACTTTATTGTTCCGTGGAAATCAAGCTGATCTCATGACCACAGACACTCGACCGCGCAGCAAGCGAGCGACTTGACGTTAATGAATGTAACGCGTCATGAGGGAAGTGAAATGAGAATTCAAGTATTAAATATCATGATGTTAATAACAAAGCGAAAGAGTAAGGTTAGGGGTGCAGCACAATCAAGAGTTCATGATTAAGCGCTTCTAAGTAATGCAACAGTTAGACGCCTTGAACAATGTTAGTGGAACACAACAATCTTTTAGAATTAGGCTTCAAACAGAGAAAGCTACAAGTAACTGATCCCAAGCACCAAGATATTGAATTAAAAGCATGGCTAAAGTTTGGACACCTCAGCAGATGCCCTAGAAGAACAGTATTAGCAGACACCAATGACCACAATATCTACAAATAACATAACAGGTTAACGCCCTCTTAAAGTAATGACAGCAAAGATGCATGGAAGGTAGCCATAATTTCATAAACAGATATGAACCTTATTTCGCTTGAATACTTGTAATAATATTTGCTTGCTTAAACTGCCAATTTTTCAATAATTATAGCAAATAATTTTTTATTGACAAATAACTAGACATGTTTTAAATTTTAATTCCTGAACATGTCAGTCCTTATGAACGTTTTCTTAGCACAGAACAAATTTGGAGATTATTACCCATATCTAGATTAAATTCAAATAACTCTCCACCCGCTAAATGAATGAGAACAAATATAGTTTTTTAAAGACCAAAATCTGCAACAGGACTGATTTATGAAAAAATATCCGAAATAACCAAGTAAATTCCTAGTCACAAGTCGTCTGGTTTAAAGACGATTGGGATTTATGCCCTGAGTTCAGCAATTAATGAGATAGCAATACATTTTCATACATACAGCCAATACATTTTCATTTAGTTTCATGTTAGTCAAGTGCTAAACAATAACGGCAGTATTAATTAATACTAAAAACACAAGACGCCCACACAAGCATCAACCCCTCCTGTTATAAAAATGAAGCATAAAACAGACAAGCCCTACAACGAGAGGCTTGACAAGATCCACATACCTTACAGGCTCTGGCGTCTTACGAAGAGGAGGAGGCGTAAAGGAAGCAGAAGATGAAGAGGTAGTGGAAGATGAAGCTGACATGGTGCCACCGCTACTACCACCACCACCACCACCACCACCACCAGATCCACCAGTGCCGGTGTAACACCTGCCGCCTCCACCACCACCACCACCATTGTCTCCTACACGATTGTGACTACTACCATATTTATGGTGACTACTGATGTGTCCTACGCTAAGCATCAAAGGATTTGTGAAGCTGTTATCGCTAAAGGTGTCAACACCATAAGAAAAGTTACTACCATTACTTTGTCCGAGACCACCGACAGGGCTGGTCTTGCTACCTTTGTACTGCTTACCCTTAGAAGTGGCACAGTAGTTACGAGAAGGCATATATGGGTTCTGGTAAGGTATGTTACTATAACTAGACGTGCTATTGTAACTTGTGCTAACAGGGGTCGTGTTATCTCTTGAACACTCAGAATAATTGGGACCAACACTCAGTTCTCTAACACCAGAACTAAGTTCTCTATCTCCTGCATAAAGTTCTCTAGTATCACCGTGATGGTTGCGGCCTAACATCGATGCCAAAGCTGGGCCAGGTCTCGAGTGAGTTGGGGATTGTCTATTCATTATGCTCCTGCTGCTGGGATCGTAAGCTCTGCCGCTGGGATCGAAAGATTTGCTGCTAGGATCGTAAGCTCTGCTACTTAGATCATTAGATCTGGCACTGGAATCATATGATCTACTATTGAGATCATGAGATCTGTTATTGGGATCGTAAGATTTGCTATTTGGATCATAAGATCTGTTCTTGGTGTCGTATGATCTGGTGATGGGATCATAAGATCTGGTGACTGGATCGTAAGACTTGCCGCCATGATCATGGGAGCTTGTGAAGGACGGGGACCTGTTGGGCGCAGCAACGTCATTGACGGAGGATGGGGTGGTTGAGGGGCCCCAGCAGGAGGAAGTGGGTGTGCTACGCAAGTGCGATGTCACCAAGGGCGAGTGAGACGCGGATGAACGGGGAGGTGGAAGAGGGGAAGAGGTACTAGTGATGGAAGATCTGGGTGGTGGAAGTGGGGTACCCCCAGGCAATGTGGATGAAACGTGCAATGTTGCCCGTAGAGGAGGTTGTGGTGAAGAAGAATGAGAAGAAGTCGGTGCAGAAGAGCGAGGAGGCGGCAGTGGTGAGAGGGAGGAGGCCGGGGTGGAGCGTGGTGGAGGCAGTGGTGGTCCGTGGGGCGAGGAGCTCACGCCAGGAGCCCCTCCCGTCATGACCGTCTGGCCGAGAGTCGCCTGATGACGCTGAGGGTATGAGTTCTGGCTCCCTCTTTGAGTACCGTATGTGGGTGATGATAAAGAGTGCTGGTGATGGAGGTGGGTGTGATGGTGTGGGTATGAGGGTGAGGAAGGAGAGTGCACAGGAGATGTTCCTGCAGAGCAGCCGACTACCTTGCGCGTCACCGGCTCAGCTTTGGGCTGATGAGAGAAGCTACTGCCGCTACTGCTGGACAGCAGCGGCAGGAACAGGCCGCCGCCGCCGCCGCTGCTGCTGCTGCTGCTCTCACTTGTCTGAATAACGTAACGACAAAACCTCAACACCAGGCACACGTGCACGGAAAACACTCCAGACAAAAATCACTTTTGTAAAAAACAATCACAGTTCAATAAGTAAGCAGAAGATAATTGCACATCAGATTGAGAAGTAACTGAAGCTTGACAAGATAAACTTTCTTCTAGGAGTCTCTTTTTTATGACCCTGCAGGCGGAAACTAAGCACTCAAGAGAGAGGTTCAGAACCCCGAAACGAAAATCCCAGATTCTCAAGTTCTTAATTTAGAACTACATCTCCCAGTCGAGTTCCTGACAACCATTAAGAAAAATTAGAAAATTCAGTGCCATCCACTAGAATTTTTAAAATCATGTCGCGTTTATTACGAGTCAGTTAGCCGCTGCACTGAGATTGTCTCAAGTAAGCTTATTTCTCGGCAGTAAGAAATTGTTGCTTTGCAATCTTTCACGGTGTTTAAAAATTAGGAGCAATTTACGAAAGGGAATACAGGCTATATAGAGAACTTATTAAGATATATTTCTCACCGTGGTAGGCGGGGCACCGTTTGCGGGACTGGCGTGATGGACAGGTATTCTGATGGTGTGGTTATCTGGTGTTGCACTTCGGCGAGGCAAAGCAGGCCGAGTGGTGACTGTGACTGTGGTGGTGGTTGTTGTGGGTGAGCTTGATTTGGTGGCGTCAGTTTGGCTCTGAGGAGAAGGGGACTGGCTGCAGAGCTGGTAGCGAGGAGAGACGCGGCAGCTGCGGATGGGAGAGCCACGTACTCGGCTGCTGCCACAGCTGCTGCCGCCGCTGTTGGGCGTCTCGCTCGGTGCTGACGCCGCCCACACCTCTGAAGGATTTTAATCATTAGTTTATGCAATAAGTAGTAATAGAATACGCTCTAAAGACAAGGTCAGCTGGTTCGCCCATCAGTAATACATGATATTTGATTTTAAATACATTTTAAAAAGCAATCACCCTCATTTGTTCACTACATCTACTTAAAAGTTAAAACAGCGTGAGACCAATGGATAGCTCCCAAAATGGGAGCAATCATCCATATTGATTCGCTCCGCCCTCACTTAGAAACCTGGCAATACTTTATCTCTTGCTTCTATTCCTGATCAAACCGACCCTCGTTGCTCTCGGCAGGCAATAATTCAATCAAATAAAAACGAGAGTTCCGCTACCAATCGTAGCAACAGTTTACTCTCGACATTGAGATGCAAACAACGCATGACTGAAACTAACATACCGGCAAACCAAGAGGCGACGTCGACGTCTTCCTTCTCGTACTTCTTGATGAAGGGATATTCCAGCAACTTCTTGTACTTGGGACGCTGCCGGTAGTCTTTTACCAAACTGCCCGCCAAATTACGTAGTTACACCAACACATCATTTCAAATATGCAATATGCCTGGGCAACCTAACGTATCCTGTGCAGTTCAGCGAGAGAAAGAAAGCTCGAAAGAGAGAGATAGAACCATCAACAATTCCATCACACGCAATCAAATACAAATAAAATCCAGATAGAAACAAAGAAATTTCAAGCATGAATTTTTTCTCACGATCAAAAATTTTTCACAAAATTAAGTCACCAAACTTTGAAATCATTAGCTTGCTTCATATAAATCATTAGCTTTCGTCCCTCTCCAGATTAATTGATACAGTAACTATGACTAAATAAACAAATAATTGGTAAATAATCTCACCAGTCCTTGACAAACGTCCTAAACTCGTCTGAGAAGTTCATTTCGGGTGGTAGCGTCGGAGGGTCGTTGTCGAGCACTTTAGTGAGCACCTCGAAGTCTGTCCGGCAGTCCTGGTACGGGAACTTGCCGGTCGCCAGCTCCACCAGCGTGATGCCCAGACTCCACACGTCCGCCCTGATGTCGTAGTCCGGGTTGCGCGGGTCAGGCGGATCTATTCGCTCAGGCTGAACACCGACGCAAAATACACACTAAAGTGATTCAGGATAATAAATCCCAGGATAATTCGGAATTCTTGCAATGAAAAAATTTATATTTTGAAACGAATCCCGACTGTACGGTAATTTAGGCATCAAATTGTGAAAGGAAATACCACGTAGGTAATATAATACCTTTATATGACTACTTCAAGAATGACTAAAAAGAAATTAATGACAATCGTCAATTGATAGAGCACATCAATCAAACGTCAACCAGTCAACCAGCGCGAATAATGAAGCAATTTTGAACAACTAAAACAGAATTAAAGGAATGAAGCCATCAGCATTACGAGTGCAAAATAAAAAAATGGTAATAGTCGTAATTTTTAGACAGCTTACCTTCAGGTAACAATCATTATAGAATTTTTAATAAGCAAATTGGATAGTGTCATTAATGTGCTTATAAAATACTTATTTACCTTGGGCACAGAAACTTATAAATAGGACCTCATAAATCAAAGCTAACATAATTCAATTTAAATTAACCCAGCTTGTCAAGATGACAAATTTAAGAAAAAATACATAACTGCCAAGTAACCTAAACAACTGCCAAGTAGACTCAAAATAACACGTAGCATCACAGTTCAAAGAGGATAAAAATAAGCAGGAATAAGAAGAGTTTTTCAGCGGGACTGACCGCCATGTAGGCAGCACATCCAGCACTGCGGGTGTTGGCTTTAGAGTCAACCAGGCGTCCTGAGATGCCAAAGTCACAGAGCTTGATGTTGCCGCGCTCGTCTAGGAGGATATTGCTTGGTTTCACATCTCTATGAATAACGCCGTGACTCTCTTTCAAGTAGTGAAGTGCTTTAACAGTCTGCACAAATATAGAAAATAATAACAAAATAATAATGTTCAAGCAAAACAGTGACATAGGAACACGATGCTTCTCAAATTAGCGAATCTGATGTCAATTAGCATTCAAGGAGCCGGCGGGCTCTCCAGTAATAGCACAAATACTTGGCTGGCCTTCTTAGCCCGCAAACTTTAATAATGAAATGCTAACACTAGACAAAACTTGCCGGAAAATGTTTCATGAGATTGATAGCTACATAAGGGTGCCAATGAAATTAATGGTAAAAATTAGAATACAAGTTTTCCATGCTCTCACCCTCTAAAAGTTTTTTTTATCACCTTCCTATAAAGCCAAAAAAAAAAAAAACTTGAATTAGATATCTTCAATATTTACTGGTACATCATTATTTTGTTAATAATGCCCGTTGGAATTATTTAACAAATGTAGATCATTTTATGACATGAGCCGCTTTACTCATGTCAAATGATGCCATATCTTCACTAATTCACTTAAAATTAGCTTTTGTATTCCACATTCATCGTTGGTAATGTGTTTTTGAAGTTTATTTTCTTCTAGATTATTTTTCAACAAGATTACAAATGGGACCGGTAATTAAGCAACTTTGTTTGCAGTTAATTGATTCCTGGCAATTCGAAGACAGAATCCAGCTGCTGTATTCTGATGCCATCAACACTGGTTTATATGCTGCAGCTCCTTAATGCAAAAGATGCTGCAGAAGCTGCCTTTAATTTAGCATGCAGGCTTCATGTTCACGAACTAATTATAGATACAACCGTTTTCAATTTGTTAATGGGATGTTCCAGTGGTGCATGGCTCAAGCTGTTTGATCACACGTGTGGAGTCAGATAGACAAATCAAACCGGAAAAAGTCTAAATGATGTAACATTTTCAGCCAACGTGAAATCAGAAACTGAATTCATTACCAAATTCTCTCAAAACCAGCTTCAGATATTCCAGCCCAGAGATGACTAAAGAAAATTAATGCAGTTGGCTCTGATATTTATTGGTGATGAGTCAACTGATGTTGATATTGATGCTTCAGGCCCTAATCAGAGCCCACTAACCCACTGGACGGGAAAATTGATTTACAGTTTGAAAATTTACCTTTATTGGTCCCAGTTTCATCCTACACAGTCTAAATTCAGAGGCTCCAACAGTTCAATGCGTTTATAGTGAAGCTGAATCTCAATGCATGGTACACCAACTTGGATGCTGCAATTGCTCCACTAAATCCTTTGCGGTTGCTGAAAGATCTTGCTGCCTATAAACAAATAAGACGATTTCCTGTGCAGCCACGAAGTTGTTTATATGTACGTGCCATTTAAGGTACCTACGTACTTCCTTGAAATTCTTGTGAGATTTTCTTTCTTTAATTTAGAAGCTACTGATGCAGAAAAGTGCTAAAAGGTAAATAACGCCTCAAAATTTGGTGAAAACTATCCAGCATCTTGAGTTGAAAACTTCACCTGTTCGGCGTTTTGCAGAAGCTGTTAATGTAATTGGTGTTATATATGCAACCAGTATCACCAGTATTGCAACCAATCATTGTGCAACCAGTAAACGGTGCTCGATATTAAATAATTTTGGTATAAGCACCCAGCTTAAGTAGTGAAATACCCAACTCTGGACCATGAAACTTAAACAAATACAAAATTTTTTTGGTTGGCACCCTAAGCTACGTAAATAGTACAAAAAAAGCAGTAATTTAGTCATTGGTAACTCTGTAACTACGTACTGCTCATTTATTCAATAATGCGGTAAAGGGTGATTAATGACGATTGCTAGGGTTGCCTTAAAAACAAAATATTAGAAGAGAGCCCATTTAAGGCAACAATCCAATAACCATTTCCATGTATAAAAAACTAAGAGTGAATAGAATTATTTATTAATGTTCGATGTCTCATTCGGAAGGCTGATCAAAACAAAAAGTCCCTTGATCTATGAAGCAATACGGTTGAGCCCATGCATGGCGTATAGCAGAATGATTTGGAACAAAAAAGCCTACACAAAAAGAAACTCACCGCAACACTAATTTTGCCAAGAATGCACTCAGGGATGGGCTTGCTGCACCTCTTGAGGAGCTTGTCCAGACAGGTGGCCATGAGTTCCATGCAGATCCACACGTGATTGTCTGAGACAAAGCACCCCAGACAGCACACAATGTAGGGGCAGTCATGGCTTTTCAGGACAACTTCTAGGTCAAAAAATACTCTCTTGGTTTCTTCTATGTTGCCTGAGCGATTCATTTGCTGAAAATAGTCAGGAGATCAACTATGGCAGGAAAGTGTCTTCAATAATAATAATTCCAGTAGAGATCTTTAAACAGTCGTCAGCTATTTGATTCATGAAAAAAAATGTTCTAGTTAATTCACTCAGATATTGGTAATAAGCAAATTTATGCAAAAAATGGAAATTCATGCACCACACTCACCTTGACAGCCACAAATTTGCCTGAGGGTTCATGTAACATCTTGACAACATTACCAGAAGTGCCACTGCCAAGCTCAGCAATGTATTTGAGGTCTTCATTGCTGCTGTTGTAATTCTAAAACACAAAAATCACAATCCATTAATAAAGTCATTTTAATCAATTCGATTCTGAACAGAAAATTGTTACATCAATAAAAATTTCTTTGTATAAAACTCAATCCTTTGATGCTGAAAATATTTTCTAGTTTGTTATATCAAGTTAAGCACAAGAAAGCTTTTATAACTTTTACATACGGTACAATTTGGGAACGACAACAAACATAAGATATCTAATTAATCACTTAATAATCCACAATTCTTTCTCTGAACCTTTCTTATTATTATATGTACATACAAAGGAATTTAAAGAAATATCAGGCAGCTATGAATCTCAACTATGTCAACCAGCCTCCATTCAATGAGATGGCTGCTTTAGGTCAGGTAACAGTAGCCATCGCCCATCAGGCATTAAGCCTGTCATGTCCAGCCAGCCATACTGCTTCCTTCCTACCTGACCTTTAAGAACTTCTTCAATTTTAAAATGATTTGTATCTACAAATTTATCTGATGTTGTTTGTTAGTATCACTTACTTTCCCAAATATCTTTTTTATTTATTAAAATGGGCGAGTAAGCAATTTTTTACAATTGCAATACAACATAAAGGTAGTCAATGGAATTCTGTTGTGGGAGCTTAAAATCCATGTAACTTAACAAATTTTTTTCCCGCAAATGTCTGGAGAAATGGGGAATGTACCCAGGTGTGCCTTTATACATAGCAAAACATGACAGCATTGGTGCTGCTGAGCATTGCATTATTTTATTGGCATTATTGCCTGTGACATGGCGCCCTTACCTTTCCATCAATTGAAAGTATTCCATTTTTTAGAAGGATTTGTTTCATATGAGCCTTAAGTTCAGGAGAATCTTGAGGCTTTGGTTGAGGTAGGAACAATAGAGGCTGGATTGGGGGTCGGGGCTTGGGTCGGGCACTGATGGTATTGGGGCGGTTGGTGCTAACTGCCTCTGCCAGTGATACTGCAAAATAAAAATATTTTAGACGTGCCAGCAATTGACCATTAATATTTTAGAATGAACAATGTTATTCAATTTGTGCCAACAATAGACTATTAACATTTTAGAATCAACTATATTAGGTATTCAACTTAGATGAGGGTTAGCATTAAAAAGTTTACAAAGATTTGGGTAAACAATTGATAAAATGTGTAACATACACCTTAACATAATTGTTTGAATAAAATGTTGAGTTTTTAACCAACTGCAGAAGGTGGAAATGTATATCAATATGTTATTTAGAGAATTTCTAACAAAAAACCTTCTCCTTGTACAAGCATACTGGTACTATTCCTTGTAACTATGGATGACTCAGTTACTCTTGAACTTGGGGAAACTAGGATAACTACTGGTACCAGCTCTTGTCACAGACAACCATGAATGTTTAATCAAGTGTAAAAAATTGATTGAAATTCTTTTTCTCATTGAAAATCCCTTACAAAAATAAGCCAATTGGCATACAGGACAATATGCCTATGGCAATAAACACCTAACGTATTAACATCTAATGTCCCATCAAACGGAGTAATAAGGGACAAGCGGAGTAAATTGGGAAGCGCGTCCCAAATTTTGTAGAAATGTTGTAGCAGCTAAATTAATCAAAATATTGCAAAACTAAAAATGGTGTCGTAAACTTCAACATTTTTACTATCTATTATGTACGTACCCTATAAAGCTAGTTAAGAAATCATACATTTACTATCTCTAAAAAGTCGCTGAAAAAGTGTGTGAAAAGTGCAATTTAGGAAAAGTACCGTCAAACGGGGTAAAAAGGGACGGTTTTGAGCATTTTTTGTCAATAACTTCTTACCATGAAACATTTCATAAACAAGTTTGGGCTCATTTTAAAGGTCTTTGCAAGGGTTATCATACGGCATCTCCAAAAAAATTCCATATGCTATTTGTAAGGTGCTAGATGCAATATAAAAGGCTCCTGATTAGCGTCTTTAGGGCTCCAGTTAAGAAAAATATCTATTAACAACAAAGAATTTTGATTACATTTACTTCACTCAGTGGAAAAAAATTTCACATATCAAAAAATTAATGCATCATTGGTCATCACAAAATTGTGCACAGAATGTCATATACAGGGCCTCCCAAAAAAAAAAAGGATATTCAACTTTGAATGGCTGTAACTCAAAAAGTAATGGTGTTAAAAAATTTTGGAAGGTCAGGATTTATTTCCTATGTTTTTCTCCATCTCTCCACGAAAAATCAGACAGATCGATGTAGCCATAAACGTTTGATAGAACTTTCAGAGACATGTGCTAAAATCGTGCTAGCGCAAAGTTTTAGTAAGATCATTTTGCATAATCACTACGTTGTCTTGACATGTTTTCTTTTTGCTGTTTTATTTTTTTGTATCTTTGGCAAGACAAAAACATGGCAATCTTTGGTGAGAGGCAATCATGACAATCTTTTGTGAGACACAATCATGGCAATCTTTGGTGAGTGACAATCATGGCAATCTTTGGTGAGACACAATCATGGCAATCTTTGTTGGGAGACAAGCATGGCAATCTTTGGCAAGACAAAAACATGGCAATCTTTGGTGAGAGGCAATCATGGCAATCTTTGGTGAGACATAAATTACACAATCATGACAATCTTTGGTGAGGACAATCATGACAATCTTTGGTGAGACAAAAACATGGCAATCTTTGGTAAGAGGCAATCTTTGGTGAGATACATCATGGCAATCTTTGCTATTCTTTGGTGAGACACAATCATGTCAATCTTTGGTGAGAGACAATCATGGCAATCTTTTGAGAGACAACCATGTCAATCTTTGGTGAGAAGCAATCATGACAATCTTTGGTGAGAGACAATCATGGCAATCTTTGATGAAACAAAAACATGGCAATCTTTGGTGAGAAACAATCATGACAATCTTTGGAGACGACTGACGACATTCATGCCAATCTTTGGTGAGACAAAAATATGGCTATCTTTGGTGAGACAAAAATATGGCAATCTTTGGTGAGACACAATCATGGCAATCTTTGGTGAATCTTTGGTGAGACAAAAATATGGCTATCTTTGGTGAGACAAAAATATGGCAATCTTTGGTGAGACACAATCATGGCAATCTTTGGTGAGACACAATCATGGGCTCATGGCAATCTTTGGTGAGAGACAATCATGGCAATCTTTGGTGAGACACAATCATCCCAGTGAAAATTTACAAATGTGGCAGCTTCTGATTTGGATTACCAGAATCTGGGGCGACTCTAAATTTTGTTACGGATGGCAATCTTTGGTGAGCAGCAATCATGGCAATCTTTGGCGAGAGACAATCATGTCAATCTTTGGTGAGAAGCAATCATTATCATGATAATCTTTGGTGAGAGTCTGAGAGACAATCATGGCAATCTTATATAAGAGATAATTCATCTGGCACTGCTGGCAGAAATGAGAAATCTTGCAATTCCTGAAATGGTTGGAAAGCTCTAGTCGTGGCCCTAAAGTTAGAAGTTTTCCCATAGTGTGCACATCATTATGAACCAAAATACATGCTTCAGCTTCACTTTTGGTGATCAAATCGGTTACCAAAATAAATCATTTTGATTCCACAAAAATTTAGAGAAAAACATGTGTTCAAATCTGCCTAACAGAAATAATCTGCCAACTTTCTTGCTGTGGTCATAGTGTGGTTTCCTAAATACCTAAATTAGGCTATGTGTATTGTGTAACTAAAAACCCTCAAATTAGTTACAAAAATATAAAAAGTTGATCAGACATGACTTTGAATGAAAAATAATGCACTGAAGAGAAAACAAACAAAATGAATAAATAATTGTCCTTCATCTTGGTTTTCTAATGTTAATTTCAATCAATTATTAGTATAACCGTTCAAGTTGGTTTACGATGAATGAAGTTCGTGTACTTACAATTCTTGGGTCTTCTCTCTGACCCTGGCCTCTCACGAGAAAAATCAAGGTTCAACGAATTAGTCATAATATCTCTATTCATAGAATCATTTTCAGCCTGAAGTCTTGACCCTAAACCCTGTACAGTATCGTGCAACGAGCTCAGAGTCGCCATTTTCAATGTTTTGGTTGCATGATATGAGGAGCGCCATCTATTGGAAAAGATAAGAGCAACAACAAATTATTTTATTCCATTCGAAATAGATAACTCGATTTGAGAAAATGATTCTTAAAAATTTAAATATAAATTCAAGAATCGTATAACACTCCAGTGTTGGAATGTTTTAACAGTATCTAAAAATGTTTTGATGATTATGAATTTAGGTAACGTTCTATACTGCAAACAATTTCTTCTACATTACTATTCAAATCAAACGAAACAATTCGAATACAGTAACTGAGTAAGTGCGATAAACGAAACAGCTGCACCGGATGGTTGGTTTCAATGTGTGAGTGTATCTAGGATAGCTCAAATGACACAACTTTGTTGCTGTACCTTTATGTTTAGTACAAAATTTACCGTTCAATCGTGTCTATGATACAAGCGCATTGCTTATTCAGCCAAATAAAGGAGACATAAATGCGATGACCGAAAAGCGTACAGAAGTGAAAAACGCAATTATGTGTCACAAGTACCACCTTAGGTCGGTATTTACTAACGTCGTAATAGTGTTAAGTATGTTGCCGGAGATTTAGTCACAGTGTCTTACAGGGATAGAAGATGACTGCCTAAGTTTGATAAGGTGCTCGGAAAAAATTACGCAGTAATGTGACGACTGCCCTAACAATTTTTGTTTTTCATGGTGTCACTACCGCGACGCATCTTCGACGTGCGTGGCTACACCTGACGATAGTCGAGCACCAACAGGATAATCAAAACTTTGGGGAGGCACGCACTCCGACCTACAGTTGAGGGTCTGCACATCTTGCTCCAAGGACAACTGCATGTCTTAGCCAATTTTCTGTGCTATTTGTTAAGATGATCAAAGTTGTAGCAAGCATGAAGAAACTTGTCCTCCTCATCGTAAAGGAAAGCTGTGTGCTTAGGACCGTATAACTTCCGACATGTTTGAGTTTTACACTGAAAATGAAGGTTTAATAGATACTATGCCAACCATGTATCTGGGAAAAGATTCGTTTGTGTTTCTACAGTTAAATTTGTCTAAATATCCTATGGACGAAGAGTAGACTTCCTCGTTTATAATCGCTGGAACGTTTCCAGGTAAAGATACAGAATTCGCTGAAAAATAAATCACCGATGCACGTTCGATGACATTTCGATGGATAGTCAACCCAATAGAAAGTAATGATCCGAACGTCGCTGTATTTGAAGTGGTGAGCGACAGCGGATACTTCAATTTTTCAAAAGAACTCTCATTAAACTACAGTTATGTGCAACTCTACGTTTAATTTAAGCCATAAACTTAAACGATCATGCGAGAAGACCCACTGATTCTGACAGTTGACTATAGACAAGGCAAAAGTGCGACGTCACCCATACCTACATACCTCGAGTTTTCATGGTCGTGCGTAGCTCTCAAAGAGTCTTAGGAATCCTCAGAATTTTGTGCACGTGTTGCCAACGGATCGGTGGGTTTGTCGACACTAGATCCCAAAGTAGGCATCAAGTTCGAACCAGGGGAAGTTCCAGTTAATTAATATGATTTTGAAGTAGTTCTCAAGGACATAAGACAGAACTTGAACAGGAAGGAAGCTCGCGCAAAATCATCTGTTTCAGTTGAAATAAAAATTCTGTCGTTCGTCGCGGAATTGACTGTAGCGGGCCGGACATACACCGGAGGATTGCCAAGCCACCAGAAAATAATCATTGACTCAGTTTGCAAAAATTGCGAAGACTAAACTGATTACATGTACACTTGGTCTTTCTTGAATGCAGAGACTCGAGCTCCAGAAGTGACGGATTTAGAGGTCGAGCAAGGAAAGCTGAATGGGATTAACATGCGAAGAATTGTGTTGAATCCTAACGCTCTTGGAGCAAATAGAACAATAGACGTTGAACTCATAATTTCACCGATTAATGGTAACTGAAAATAAAATATGATCAACTTTCTTAAAAATTTTATTTAAATCCTTTATCAATAAAAAACATTTAATAACCTTTGCTAGGCATCCAAGTATAAAATTCTAGAAGGTAGTCATACGAAAGAGCGTAATTCTAAGGACATACATTAGAACTTTGGTCCGAGAAATGTAGGAAACATGACCATGGCCAAGCAGCTGTTGGGTGATGGGGCAAGTGCATGCCGGGAGGAAGAAGCTAGGTTGAATATGACACAAGGTATTGGCGGGGGACGTTTAAAGGAGGGACAAGAATTCAGGTGGCGGGAAGTGTGCAGGATCAGGAGGAGTTACGTAGCAGGGGTAGGAGTCGGATAGTTGCCAATGTGACCAATGTAAAAAATTCATTGAAATAATCATTGGCCATGGATCTCACCTAATTCCCATTCAAGAATCTTAGTCCTTTACAGGAGATTTGAGAGAGCGGAAGGCGATCGTGGAAGTGAAAAACGCGATTGGCCGCCTCGCCCGAAAATTTCCCGGTTTATACTCATACGGTTCTCGTACGGCCGTCAAGTTATACACCTGCAACTGTCGGCCTACAATTGCAGGACATTTGTCGTGATTACGCCGATAATGCGTCCGTAGCGGCGTATAGGAGCTAACCAACCCTAACAACAACAAAACCCGGTCAAGCGGTCTTGCAGCTGAACACGCTTGCTGTCTAAGCTTAACTTAACTACTACCAGAGCACTAAAACGCAGCGTTTCATTGTGCTGTGCAGCACTGTACACCGCTTCTTTCGACTGTACCGCACAGTGCTGCACATCTCACTACCGATCGCGCCGCTACAGCACAGTACAGCGCTACGAAATTGTACAGTTTCGAACATACTCCATGGATTTTGCGTCACTTCAAAGTAATGTAAACAGCATTTCTTCATCAATTAATAACAGAGTGAATATTGAATCGCCACTTTCATACGGATAACACCACATATAACAACAGCAGCAACAATAATTGCAATAACGATAACGGAAGTATTGATTCATTTGATTGGAACTAAAGTTACAGCACCAGAAAACAGCACCGCCGATGATGCCAATAATTTGTTCCATTTATGAATAAAATGTGCAGAATACTGAACTAAAATGGTGCAGGATGATGGCATACAAGGATAAGTGAACAGATGCCCATGATACACCTTTTTAGGCGTTTCAACCGACAACAAAGTAATCGATTCAATAATAATGATCACGAGCAATTTGACGCATTAGAATATTTACCTTATTAAGGCACAAATGTATCTACAATGTGAATTATTGATTATAAAAATATAGCTGCATTTTAACGATGCTTACTGATTGTGATCAGTCTACCAGAGGGCAGCACAGTCAAGAGGCTCAAGGAATAGAATTTGAAGTGAGAGGTGAGCGTCCAAATCGAGCAGATAGAGATAAACGATATAAACAAATCCTCGATACTTTGGGCAGTTTTGTGCCTTAGTATTTTCGGATTAAATATTTATTATCTTGAAGAATATGAAAGTTTATGTACTCCGTTAAAACAAGACGACGATCTTCAATAAATATAGTCAATTTTCTTACAATCAACGTCGACAGGCGGTCATAATACATTATTTAGAACGTCATGACAGGAACACTCCGAATACGGGGAACAGGGACGAGTGGCTGAACGCATCAAATGTGGACACTTCACCAGCGTCGCGGCGAAGATACAACGACGTCGCGCTGGACACCGAACGAACCACACTCTAAGCTGTTTGGGATGATATACTATCCTGATTTGTATTCCTTATGCTACAAATTTGATTAGTTAGTTAGTTAGTTTAGCGGCCAAATGTTTACTAGCGCTTCAGCTATTTGGCTATCTCGCACCGAAAGTCAAGATGAACATCACCATAGAGGTGGAAGGTCTCGATTATTCATCACCCACAAGAATGTAAGGAATCCTACCTACATAATAACTTAACCCCAGAACTGAGACCAACGGTCAGACACCGCGAGCTCAGCGGTGGGGCGCTCAGGAACAATCCCCCTAGGAGCGCGAAATCCCATAGGACTTCTGACGCGCACAGACACGCGTCAGAAGTCCCCCCTGAGGGGTAAAAATTTGATTAGTACTTTAATGCATAGACAATAGGGAGAAATTCGGAGAGATTGTGATTGCGGATGTGAACAATTATGACAACAACATACGTAGTTCCGGGGTCTGAGATTGCGTCAGATAACGGTTGCGACAGCCAGCAACGGTAGGGGACCTTATCATGGTGCCCAAAATTAACAATACATTCCCTTCATCTATGACTTTCGATCCACAACAATTGACCAAGATTATCTCTCAACATATTCGAATTCGAAAGAATACATATTGCGGTGACAGTAATACAATTTAAATTAGTTATACTACAAAGAATTTCTAGTACGCAAGTACAGTAAAAAATTACTCATAATATCTCGTAAAACATCGTTTAATACGTGAAAAGGTGCCATGCAATACAAAGACTAGTGAAACGTCACCTTCACTCGTCGATATGTATGAAAGGTGCATCGGAGCGAGCGAGCGTTCAGAGCCTCCACGGCTCTGATCGGCAATTTTGCCTTCAATTTCAGCACCTAAATAACAGGCATGAATACAAGCAATAGCTGCTCCCCATCATGGTGAGTGAAGTGAGGTAGAGTGCAGCGTGGTGAAGTAATGTGAAGTGAAGGGGCTTCTACAACCACTATAGAGCCCGGAGGTATGGAGACAAAGTGATGTATTACGCACAACTCTGTGCAGCTACCACATCTGTCCACTGGATGCTCTACTTTTCCATTACTTCTGGTACCTTTCTGCCGGCTGCGGGACACGAATTTCAGTTTGCAGTTCAACTTTCGAACACTCAGTTTCAATTTAGTGCAATTTTGATGAAGGGCGAACGTGTTTGGTCGTCGCGCTTGGATCGTCGTAAAAGGATATTACATTCACATGTCTACACATGTAAAATTTTCCTACTTTAAAATAACTTACGGCATATCGGCCACGCCTGAAATGACTGTAATTTGGTAGTGCCATTGACGGACGAAGGCACGAGGAAGGCACCCGAAGATCAGCAATAATAAACCTACACTCAGAAGAATAAGTGAGAGCGTCCAAATAACGATGTAGTTTTTGCACTCTTGTTAGGGTCATCCGGACCAAGTTTGGCCAGGCAAAAGGGCGTATCAGCGCAGCACGCAGAAAGTGCGTCACTATTAGCATTATATAACCCTATAATTTTTCTGAAGATAGCACAATCGACGTCGTGGAGAAGCAGCCGTTCACATAAGAAATTTAATCGCGACTTTCTTCAGCACGTGCGGAGGAAATTGAATTTCTTGTGTTTATGAATTTTCACGTCCTCGACCACCTGAAAATGAAGGAAGCATTAATTTATAAGTAATTGGGAGCGAAAATTGGAGAATTGAGTGCACACGAAATGAGACGAAGAAAAGGGCACAAGAGATAAAACATAAGAAAGCAAACGCAATAAAACGAAATGAGTAAGTAAACTTTCTATTCCAGGTCATCTACACACTATATATCGCATAACTGCAATCCACCCATTAGGAACATATTTCTTCTTGCATCCTTCCATAGAAAGGCTACCGGTAACTCAAGTGTAGCGCTCACCGTACTTGCCTACTTAGCCTACTCACTTAGCCTGTCATATTAGCCTACCAACCTAGTACACTTAGTCTACTAGCCTGTCGACTTAGCCTACCAACCTAGTCTGTCCACTTAGTCTACTAGCCTGTCCACTAGCCTACCAACCTAGACTGTTCACTTAATCTAGCCACTTAGCCTGTCCACTAGGCCTGCCAACCAAGACTGCCTACGTACCCAGCACACCTAGATTGTCGACTAGGCCTACCAGGCTACCAACCAAGCCTACCTCCGTACCCTGCACACTTAGATTGCCCACGTATTGTGCCCACTGCCAGCTCGGCCCACCTTGATGAGGCAGTCGAGACCGAAGAGGAAGCCCTCTTCGTGGTTGCCGAGGCACCAGGGCGCGCGGTGGGTGACGCTGATGCCGTCGGGCAGCGGCCGCGTCTTGGCAAAGTCGATGACCCAAGCGCCTGCCTTAACTTCGTCGTATACGATCAAGATGCTGCTTCCTACGACCTGAGTGTATTACGACAACGTGAGACTCTGCAGCCCTGCAGACAAGTTGCTTCCTACGACCTGAGTGCATTACGACATCGTGAGACTCTGCAGCCCTGCAGACAAATTGCTTCCTACGACCTGAGTGTATTACGACAACGTGAGACTCTGCAGCCCTGCAGACAAATTGCTTCCTACGACCTGAGTGTATTACGACAGAAAATTACAGAAAATTTTCATAACAAAAATGATGACGATCCCGTACAAATTTATCAATTTAAATTTCTTATGTATAATTTTATTTCAACTCTAATCTGTAAAAAATAAACAGATCAAGCTTTCAACTTTACAATCAAACATCCGTTGTGCGATGCTTCATAATTTCGCCACTAAAAATAAATTGCAAGTTGGGATAATATCCCGAAACGATATTTACTATGAATGTGCGCGAATAGCTCATAAATATTTCTAGTATTAAGCCAGTGTTTAAACACACATACATAAACAAACACACACACACACGCATACACACACACAGACATTGTTAATCATGTGATATATTCAGATCACAGACTGGACCCTAAACACAGCGCATGTGCTTCGGCGCATCAAAAAGCGGTTCGGCTCTTGACTGGTAACGGGCAAACGAAATGCCACTAAAATGCCACTGAGGATGGCACTTCATTCTCGCATTTGCCAACCCAACGCCTAGCGGTTGCCAACCCCAACCCCAAGTCCCAAAGGTAGCACTCAAGATTAAACTAATACAAACGTAATCAAAAGCTACGAAAAACCCGTACCTCATGTCGTCTGAAGAATTCCGAAAGTTCGAAGACTTTCCTGAGCTCCTTGAGCTTCGCAAGAACGTTCTTCCGGATGGAGTCGCGACCGCAGAGGAAGATCGCCATCGTCTCCAACACCTCCTTGCGCGAACGGACGGTTTTGAACTCAGCCAGGGCGTCGCTGTCGGACATCTGAGCAAAAAGGTGTTGAGAGTTGACGCAATGTCGTCTTCAACAACCACATACATAATCTAGATTACTAATATAAATCATAAACTGAAATAAAAACGTAATTATTCAAAAATACCATAAAGGCAGTAAAAATTTTCACCTCGGACTTCCGTGACTGCAGAGAAACTTAATTTTGAAGTAAAAATTCGGCAGTTGTAACGACTCACCAAAATTTCATATACTACGTAATAACTCACCACAAGCTTCCACCCACGCCCTCATCCACCACCCTCAACCACACATACCCATGATGATGAAATTCCGAGTTAGTGTTTCCATGAATGGACGAAGCGAGGCTGATAGCAGCGACGCCGATAGCTCGCCTATCAGTGATAAGCGCTTTACGGTACAGGCCTCAGCCAGCGTTACAACTGCCAGTAAACCTTCACATCTTTACAACAGAATCTCTAACATTTTACTTTGAGTTTCTCGTCGATAAAATAATGTGTGAACTGCGCGTCGTAAGTATTTCTAACACCTAAACCTTTCGATTGTTGTCATTGTAATAAATACACAACAGAACCGCTGTTATATCAACGCATCTCTCATGCCAATGAGAGATGCTGAATGAACCAATGCTGAATATCAAAAATATTCAGCATTGTATCAATTTATTTTTATGAATAATCACCAAAAACATTATTTCATCTCGGCATTTCTAAAGAAAACCCGGTATAACCAGAATCGCATTTTTCATCATACCCAAAAATGACAACTTAACATATCTGCATCTGAAACGGAACAAGCGTCGCATTTCCGATAAACTCATGACAATCTCCTAATAGTTAATGTTATCTATATCACCAGTTTATTTGTACCTCTAATTAAGCAAGAAAATACAAACACAGAACACACCACATGAATCAACCGTATTTTCAATGGAAACGCTTCGGAGACTAGCTCCATTATCAGTTCAGGCCTCAAAGGATCCAAATAGCCAAGAGATTTTTCTAATCAACACACGGCTGGACTCCAATAGTTTATTATTTCTAGGTTATTCTTGCGGATTATAAATTACATTAAATTATCTTTCGTAGGCAGACCTTCATAGCCTCTATCCTGAAGCCGAGCTCCCTGGAGGAGCTGAGGGTGTCCCTGAACTCCAGGTAGCGGCGCTTGGTGACCGCGCGCTGTGCGTGCTCCTCTACCGTCGGCTCCTGCGCTGACAACTGCACCATCTGCACACCATCATCTGTGTTAGACTGTCTCACCACCACCTGTGTTAGACTGTCTCACCACCAAGCTTCATTACAGCAGAGTTTCTCATTGTGCCTTTTCACTTGTTTCTAAAGGATCGCTCATCGCACTTCGAAACAGCTTCAAAAACAAATAAATTTCCTCAAGTCGGCAGTGTAAGCATTTGAGTCGGAGTGTCAGCCATCATGTACGGGAGCAGAGTATCAAAATTATCGTTTATTTGGTAATTTATTGGGGTAATTGATGGGCTTGGTGACGCTAAATGACGAAAGAAATGTAATTTATTGGGGCTCTTAATGGGCTTGGTGACTCCAAATGATGAAATAAATAATCATAAAATTGCATGAGTACGGCTAAGATCGTGACTTGATCATTAAGCACAAATAAAAATTCTTTAAGCGCGCGACGTGCTTTTTGAGGCGAACTTAAATAATATGTTTAGCGCAGCAGATGTTCAAGCATCTACGCACTAACGGAGGCTCGTGGTCATGACAAATTTGTGTTTTTTTGATTAATATTCGAGAAATTTCGGCGGAGGCAATATCATTTGAAGAAAAAAAATATAAAAATTAAAAATAATTTAATATAATTTCTTGATATATGACAAAGTTAATCTGTAAATGATTTGCCTGAAAATTTTTACCTACTATAATTTGGAATTAGTCGTCCTTGTCATCCTAAGATTGAGCGATATCGTCAAGGCTGGCAGCGCCTGCGTCATTAGATAGCCTGACGTGGGTGAGCCATCGGTGACGCAAAGTGGATGTCAACGTCATGCACAGTGCGGGCACTCCGTGAGACGCCCGTGGTTACGACAATGAACAAAACATGCGTTACAAGTCGCAAGTGTTTCAGCCTTTGCTACGAGACTGCTATCGCACCAAGTGTTTCAGCCTCTGCGACGAGACTGCTATCGTACCAAGTGTTTCAGCCTCTGGTACGAAACTGCTATCGTACCAAGTGTTTCAGCCTCTGCTACTAGACTGCTATCGTACCAAGTGTTTCAGCCTCTGCTACGAAACTGCTATCGTACCAAGCGTTTCAGCCTCTGCTACGAAACTGCTATCGTACCAAGTGTTTCAGCCTCTGCTACGAAACTGCTATCGTACCAAGTGTTTCAGCCTCGGCTTCACGACAACTATCGTACCAAGCATTTAAGTCTGTCTTATGCAGGTCTGCAGGTCAACGACTGGAGCGAAAGATTGTGGCAGGGAACAACCACTTTATTATACAATAATCAGACCTTCATTAATATTATCCTGTACCCGACCCGGCACTCAGTGTTGCTGCTAGCAGTACTGATACAAAGCCACGGAATGGTAATCACATGGAAACTTCCCGGCGCTCTGTGGTGACCCCAAATTAGGTAGAAAAACACATCGTGCCGAACAACGTTACAAGGAAAGCATCGACCTGGAACACCTCATTATTTAAATGAGGCGAATATTATCAGGATTCAATTCATGCAGCTTTCAACTCAAATAAAACGGATATAATGGTCATCAAATTGGCAAGTTGTTCATGGGATAAGCATTGCATATGAAATTTTTATATGCAACGTATAATTACATTACAACCCCGAATTCACATGTCTTCACTCAGTAGCATATGGATCGAGATTGACGAATAATTAGCAGGTAGATTACAAACTTTGTAATTATCACCGCGCATATTCATGAAAATCGGGATCTATGCCCATCGAATCTATAACCGAAAAGAAAACACATCAAAAATGCGATGTAAGCGAAGAGAAATAGAAAGAGAGAGAAAGAGAGCACTCATGTGTTAACAAGTGTGCTGGACACGCGCGGGTGCAGAACGCACCTGTATATACACACTATAGAGTTATGTGCGCGGTGTCTTACCTTATCATAGAGGTCCTGGCGAGGCTTGATGTTGGCAACCTCCCCCTCAAGGAAAGTTCGGGTGCCCATCTTCACGTCCATGATGGCTGGCCTCTCGAAAGAGAAGAGCAAATTCCGCATCTCTATAAAATCTGAAGCAGCGGTTAAGGAATTATGGCCAGCTTCAGAAGGAGGAAGCCAAACAAGAGACAGCGTGAAATACGCGGGAATCAACTCCCGCTTACTTAACACTTCGTAGATGGGCTAGTTAATATCACGTCCGAGGTCAATAAGTCAGCTGCAACGAAAACTGTTGCTATTAAAAGACATAGAGCTGAGAATTAGTCACAGCATGGGAAACAAATAATTATTAAAGTCTATGTTCAGAAGTCTAAAGTAATAAAAAAAAGTGTTTGGATATTATAACCAATGGGCCTGTAGCGTACATGTAATAAATAGAATTCAGAGGCATGACAGCTTCTGATTCTGGTAATCAGAACCTGAGGCGGCTCAAAATATTGATTTGCAAGCAGAAGCCAATTTGTTAGAAAGGATACACTCGTCGTTGTAGAAGGTGTCCCGGTAGAAGGTGGGTACGATGTTCCTGGCCGTGTCTTTCATAAGCTCGCGGTAAACGTCCGCCTCGACGCATTCGGGCGGACGTTTCTTCCAGACGGTGCAGGGGCCGGCGGGGGCCACCGACCCCATGTGGCCGCTGAGCTGCACCCAGCTGCACCGCTGCTCCCCCAACAGCTGCGGCGACGCTGGCACCGACAGGTGCAGCGACGACTATAGGGAGAATCGAAGGCAGATTCATCAGGTGAATTATGGAAGTAGGTCAAATGGAAGTAGGTGAATTAGGCAAGGCACCAAGGCTTTAATGAATAATAAATCAGGCGAGCTTGAAAGTTCTAGTATTTCATAAAAATATAAACTTGGCATAATTTCATAAACGCTCATGCCTCATGGTTTAAATGTAAAAATAGAATTATAGGCATTTGTTGAATTAACATATTGGTCAACCCGAAAAAGAGTCACTGTGCATGGGTAGGCCATAACTAAAAATATTTATGGTTATTGGATAGTTAAAAAATTAAAATCCAAACGGTGGAGCTCAAACCACTCTTTGCAGTGGCTGACTCACAAAAGCAAGCTTCTGTAGCATGGACATGTCGGCTTCACACTTGTCGCCAAAAGGATCGTCATCGTCTGCGGATGACCACGAGTTACTTCTGCTCGTCTTGGGGACCTCGAGGAGGTCGACCTGAGACGATCGCTTGCTCTCGTCAGGCTTCTTCTTCCTTATGAGCTCAGTAGAACGGCAAACTTTCGACACTGTCTCTGCGAAGCGAGCTGCTCGAGGGATGTTCTCCTCGGAGCGATTCGCCTTGAGTAAGACGGGCGACCGACGATCACTGGCGATATTTTCAACGGACGTACTGGATACTTCGCTGCTGCTTGGAGCATCGTCCGACGCTATAATATTGATGGCAGGGTATGACTCTGAGGTGTCTTGATCACCCTCTCCTATATGCTCGTCTTCAAGACCACCTTTCGACTTCTTCGATCTTTTCTTATGATGTTTTAGTAAGAAACTAGGAATAGAATTTCTTCTTTTCTCGTGTGTTGTAAAGTCGGAATGTGTTGTTTCGCAACTGACATCTTCACAGGAAGATTTGTGTTTGTGGGAGCGGTGGTCTTTGGAGCTTCTTCTGCCGTGGAATGTGAAAAACTCCTTCAAATCTCCTTCTTTCCTCTGAATATTCTGCAAGAAAAAATGTGAAGTTACAAATTATGTCAGCCTATCACTATTTTATGATTAAAGCTGGCCTCCAATTTAGGGTACAAAACCTTGCAGCACAGCAGAATTCTCTTGAACTTCTAACAGACTTCTATCGCATGGAATTTATTTTTTTAATTATCTCAAAAGCATACAGTGTCAAATAACATTGGAATGAAAATAACTATAACCTAAAGGGTTGCATCGATAGAAATGATGACTTATCGCACGTGGTCAGAGCGAGCACCTACGAACATGGCTCCTAAACGTCCAACTTCTTTCGTTCTTCTGTAAGTATCAACGCAAAAGAACGGTGCGATATAATTCAATACATAAAAGCTTCACTAACAAGTGAGCGCCACCGTGCACGCTGCGCTGCTGAAAGCCCAATGGATGCCATGGGTGGTCGCCTGACGCTAAGCAGGTTTTAATAAAAAACTTCAAAATGAGCAACTCAAAAGCTCTAACGAACAACAACGGAACCTTAACGAACAACTTATCTCTAACCCATTAAATAGCGGGATAACCGAGCATACACTTGATTCAATGGTGTGGTTGTGATGGCAATGCTCCAGAATCGTTTCATGTTAATGAAGCGTTAGAGGAGGCAGCGCACACTTGCGTTATCTTTGTTTAGAAGCGAAACATTAGGGACATGAGCACACTCACCCGAGGTGACCAATACAGTCACGGCGAAATTTGACGTAATTATGACATATTTCCAGGTGAATCATAGCCATTCAAAGGCAGTATTTGACATATAATTAGTGTAATATTAATACACAGATTGGATAGCAAAACAGCGTAAACAGGATACACAATAGTGAGTCGGAAAATGTCAACTGGCTCGCGAAGCGGTCAGGAGGAAAAGAAAGAAACGGTGGAGGAAGAGATTAAATGGTAGTTGGGACGTGCTTGGACTCCAGTATTGTGACGTAGGCAGTGCGATAGACAAACGCGTCACTACTGCGCGCCTGACACAATACGCCAAACCCTAGCTTCTCGTGTTATTCAATATTCTTCTAAGCAAAGGTGTGAATAACACTTACTTAGAAAATATCACAACCGCGCACATAAAACACTACCACCCAACACAAGCTTTCCTGTGCTATTCATACCAGAGATGCGTATAATTAATACTCGCTTAAAAATATCACTATCACTACGGTGCACATGAAACATAACTGCCCAACGCCCGCATCCCTATGTTATTCCTGCAAGAGTGTTCGGATTCACTAAGCATCACGGTGACGCGAACCACATAATAAACTTGTCAATATTTGATTACCTGTAATGATATTACTTCCGGAACTATGCATTACCTAGACTTTTGAAATATCCAGCGTATCACTTAAGTCGAATAGTCGTGTTGCCGGACGTCGGAACTTTCCACTTGTTCAACACTTTTCAGAACACTTGCATCAACACTTTCAAAATTAGCGATGTTCCAAATTTCATACAATTTCCCATCAGAATTAAGCTAGGATTTTCTGAGCTGTTTAGTTGGGCCATTGTTGCGTCTGAGTGCGCTGACGAGCTCGCTGGCTAGTTCGGAGAAGAGTCCGTTCGGCGAACTTCCCTGACGTTCACGCGTGACCAAACGTGCCCAGCTGAGTCTCGCATGCAGCACAGGCATCTGCGTGGACATTGTCTACTTCGCGAAATTCGTGGTGTCCTCCATAGAACGAATTTTCTCCTTCATGCATGCATTGTCTCCTTCACGCACTGCGTTGTCACATTCAAGCAATGAGTTGTCACATTCATGCAATCCGTTCTCTACTTCACGCAATACGCAGTCTCCTACACGGAATGCATTGTCGCCTTTATGCAATGCGCGGTCTACTTCAAACAATGCGTTGTCGCCTCCGTGCAAAGAGTCGGGTCCTTCACGCAACACATATTGACCTCCTCACAACGAAATTACTTTTTCACGCAATACATTGTCGCGTTTACTTGATGCGTCGCGTTAAAATAATGCAGTGACTTCTCACATTTCATAAAAAATCATGTGAACCAAAAAAATGTCAACTTACGTCTTCACAAAAGAGCGATATCAGAAAATATTTATGGAGATCTGAAGACATTATACGAGAACGACGCTGGACGCATGACAATGCTGGGCAGGCATGATGAGGTAATTAATTATCTTCAAGAGAGCAGGCGCAGGAAGCAGCCCCAGCAGTCAGGGACCGGTTGCCCGCTTCATATGGTGGCTGGTATAAGCGAGGGTAATAATCAGTGGCCGCGGGAATTGGCATGATGTGAGGAGCATGATGCGGGATCTGACATGATGTGACAAGCATGACGCAAGAGCCGGTATGATGAGATGAGAATGACGCACAGACATGCTTTGCTTAACTATACCTGTACTGTGCGTTTTTCAACATGACACGATATTTTCATGCATAAGACATGCTATGTCGATACCTAGCTACCAACGTCAGACACGATACCTACCAGCATATAAACTACGATTTATTTTACCATCAGTCACAATACCATCTAGCATTAGTCACTGTAATGAAGTGTTGCTGCAAATTTCCCACTACTGTCTGTCAGACTATGAAGTTTAAGTAGGACCGACTCTGACGTCGGTACGTGTTAAGTTCAGTATAGCCGTCAGATACTATGCCGATCCCGACTTGCGTCCTGGTTCCTCTCTTATAGGATTTTGACTCAGACGCCAGGGTGAGTTGTGTGCTATGGTGGTGAAATCTAGCTTGAAATACTTGATGGAATATCGTGATTTTTGTGTATATACGACTTGTCTTGCGTAGATATTTACTTTTGTTTCCTGTTGTAGGATCGTGCGTTATTCTCGGATCTCAATGCTCAGAGTAACTATCCGCTCAGTCCAAGCTCTTGCTGATAAAACCAATAGGGAAGTTGAATTTAATTTCCGGTCATTGGTGGACGTGACAATTAGACCATCCGAACTTTGAGGTGACGCAATTGATTAGCTATTATTCAAGATTAGTTCGTCACAGTCACGGTATCTCACAATATACAGGGGTTAGACAAAATTAGGGAAACACCCGAGAAATTTTTAAACAATTCAAACAAACTTTTTTAGCAATTCCATCTGTATGGATCGGGGGACATTACTGTCTTGAAAGATGACGTACACAGTGCTTTTACCATTGCATGAACTTGCTCCTCCAAAATACCTAAATAATCACAGCAGTTTATTCTTCCATGTAGAGAAATCATTGGTTCGCCGGATTTCCAAGAAATAGTACTCCAGAAACATCACAGATCCCCAGCCATGATTCACGGTTGGAAGGAAGCAGTCGGGATTAAATGACTCTTTTGGCTGTCTCCAAACGTAAACTCGTCCAGAGGTTGGAAATTAGGTAAACGAGAATTCGCCAGAGAAAATCATATTTTTAACTGCTCGTGGTACCAATTCTGGAGGTTTTTTACAACACTTTATAAACACTACGAAGCAATTTTACTTGAAACCAGAGGTTTTTCAACTGCAGTTCTTCCATATAGAACCCAGATCTGTGCAGCATTCGGCGGACAGTCTTTATTGAAACTGGGTTCTGTAGGTGTCCATTGAGGTCTGCAGTAATTTCAACAGCAGTGGTCTTTTCGATTGTCCCTCACTGTTCGATTTAGTTACCAACGGTCTCTCTGAGACAACTTCGACCTGCGGCCAGACCTGTGCTTCGCTGAGGAGGTTTTTGCTTCTGTTTCAAAAGCAGTCATTACTTTTGAGACAGTACCTCTAAAAACATAAAGCATTCGGGAAGTTCTTTCACACTAGCATCTGACTTACGGGCACCAACAATTTGACCTCTTTGAAAGACAGAGAGGTCTGCCATTTATAGGTTTTAGACACAAAAATTTACTAAAAATATTTGTGCAAGGATAAAATATTAATTAGCAGAAACAATGAACAATAAAACATAAAAATGTCAAGTTTTCATCGTTCGTAACATGTTAAAAAATTACGAAATCAAAAAGTGAGGTGTTTCCATTATCTTGTCCAACATCTGTAGGTCAAGCATCTAAGTATAGCATCTGCGTACGTCACAAATACGATTTGCAGATAACGCGATAAGCAGTACAGTTGTGACAGTGAGCACGACAAGATAACAGTTCACAGCACACGATTGTCATGCCACTTCACATCCATGACGCGGGCAAATTCAACAATCAAACGCGGTCAGGTCACGAGGAAATGAATGATGAAGTCGTTTTCAACTAATGCGTTTTTTTTAATGTCAGTTCTTTTTGCATCATGTAATGCAGCTGCTAAATTGTCAATAGAGCGAAGATGTACCTCAATAAAATTAACGAATTAAATTAAATTCTTAGAAACCACACAGATCTTGTTGGCATTTCCTCTCTCTACTCTCTCTATAACCAGCCTCACTCCAGTAAGACCAATATCTTCTCTTGCTTACCGTAACCATCTTTAATAGCATCTGCATTACCACCACATAAACAGGCAAACCGTCAGCGCCAAAACCACAATAACTAAATGCAAAACGTCGTGGCATTTCAGGTGCTGGCCCGTCGGCAGGTCACACGTCGTGGCTTATCAGCTGCTTGCCGATGGGAGCGTCCCAGGTCGTGGTTTATCAGCTGCTAGCCCGTCGTCAGCACGTCCCACGTCGTGACTCATCAACTGCAGGCCCGTGGGAACGTCCCACGTCGTGGCTTATCAGCAGCTGCTGGCCCGTGGGAAAGTCCCACGTCATGGCTTATCAGCTGCAGGCCCGTGGGAACGTGTCCCACTTCGTGGCTTATCAACAGCAGGCCCGTGGGAACGTCCCACATCGTGGCTTATCAGCAGCTGCTGGCCCTTGGGAACGTTATTATATGTCGCGTTGTAAGAGCTGGCATCCGATGGGCAGGTACCACGTCCAGACACATCATCTCCCCTCCTCCACGTGCACCCGTTCTAATTCGTGCAAATGCATGCATGTAAGTTGCATCTGGCGTCACGTCGTACAATCAAGCTACGTGCTTGTGATCACGTAGCTCCCGAGGTATCAAGTGCGTGTACTCACGTAGCTCTGTGTATCACGTGCGACCGCCCAATAATCGGCAGCATCCAGGTCACGGTTCGGGGGCTCTGTATCAGTGGGCAACAGACAAAAACGTCAGCACTGCAGACCGATCCGAGAGAGTTTCCGAGAGCACGCGTGTATGGAACGTTGAGGCTTAATATGTGAATTAATTTCTCACGTAGAGGTTTACTGCACTAAATTAACGATTGTATATCTTCCACAGGTCCTACTGAGCAGTGCTGTAGGTTGGGTCAAAGATCTTTTTTACTGCTGGCATTTCACATTTCGTCCGTGGAGCCTGCATTAGAGCAGTCCCGAACCATGCATAACAACCAGACTTGCTTTGCCCTCCTCAATCGGGTCATAAATGTGTGGTCAACCGTTATCCTTTTTTGAAGCACATAATGGATAGAGGTTCAATAATAATTTTTTTTTGTTCAGCTAACTTCGGACTAAAAAGAAGAATGTAAGAATACATAGGACTAGAAAGAATAAGTAGCGTCTAATTCTGAATGTTTGAATCCAACCAAAAATCATTTTCAAACATCCCTGATCGATGAGGGTATTTGCACAGCTGCAGCTTGAACACGGCGCAGGTGTTGTATTGACGTCATCAACTCGCAAGGTTCATTATACAGTTACTGATCTTAATACATCAACTCTAACGCAAAGACGCATTCGAAACTCATTAATTGAAGTGATGCATTAATTAGAAATGACAGGCGCAAACTCCATCCATACACGGGATCGTCCGCCCAGACGAGCCGGTGTGTGGACCTCGTTAGCTGTGGCAGGCGGGTAATCATTTTTTCCAACAACAATCAGGCGAGGAGTCCAAAAGCGAGCAAAATACAAAAGCGAGGTTCAAGCAAAAACAGGCGAGTGATCATTCCTCTTGCAGGAGGCAGATTACTATTTCCATTACAGCTGGCAGGCGATCATTTATTTTGGAGCTGGCGCATGATAATTCCTCCTGCAGCGGACGACGGGCAGATTATCATTTCTCCACTTTTAACGTCGATGACACAACAAACTGTTCTGGAACAGACAAGCCAATAATTCGAACAGCTTTTACAAATCCGAAAACGATTGAAAAAATACGAGATCCATGCACGACTGGTGGTCGTATGTTGCATAAGAGGTACTGCCATGCACGACTGGTGGTCGTATGCTGCATAAGAGGTACTGCCATGCACGACTGGTGGTCGTATGTTGCATAAGAGGTACTGCCATGCACGACTGGTGGTCGTATGCTGCATAAGAGGTACTGCCATGCACGACTGGTGGTCGTATGCTGCATAAGAGGTACTGCCATGCACGACTGGTGGTCGTATGCTGCATAAGAGGTACTGCCATGCACGTCTGCATGGTGGTCGTATGCTGCATAAGAGGTACTGTCATGCACGACTGGTGGTCGTATGCTGCAATAAGAGGTTCTGCCATGCACGACTGGTGGTCGTATGCTGCATAAGAGATACTGCAAAACATAGCTGGTGGTCGTAATAAATAAACTCTAAAACAATAAAATAATAAATAAAGTCATGCCAATAAAGTCTTATAGCACAAGACTTTATGGCAAATATCTGTATCACAAATTTCATTCTTTGACAGAGGTAGTTTGCATTCAAGTATCAAGGTTGAAGTGAAGGGCAAGATTTTTCAAATTCAAAACGATCCGGACCAGAATATCGATGATGCATTTTATGACAATCGAAGTTCAGTGATGACTGCGCGTCGGAATAAGCTCACTGCTGAGCCACGAGCCGTATTGTCAAGAGATCCGATGGAATTCTCACTTGCTTAATACCGCCAGAATCAAGTATATACGTATACAAATCCTTCACTGAGAATGACGATAGAATGTTCACTTCTCCTCGAAGATCAAAACAGTTAAATAACAGAATTTATCTGTAGCTGCCCTCGCGGGGGTTTATGAAGTATGGCACACATGCAGTCCATAACTCAATGCTCATTCAAATCTGAAACATAAAATAGATGAGAGACCATCTGCATGCGGACACTGTTGCATTACTATGCCAATATATGATTTATGCTTCAGGCGAGCATCGCTCAGATCCGTTTTCATGAAAAGGTTTCACCTGCACTACTGTATTTGTAAGAGCTTTGTCTTCATGCGCTGCACAAAGCCTGCTCGAAACGAAACAACGTGCAAAGAAGCAGCAGCGTAGCACGAAGTAGCAGGGTACATACGTACCTTGAATGACAATTTTACACGTTATACCTGCATGAGTCAGTACATGAAAGAAAACCTTGGTTAAACTTTTTATTAACTTAAATAAAATGGACATTTTGCAGCCTAAATATTAGGATGAATGAATTGCCTAAAATAATGGTGCATGTGCCAAATAAACTTAGAGGACGTTTATCACTTGCGTGCTGGGTTCATACGCACTGAACTGAATATAGAGCAAACCGCAGCTTGACTGATTGCTTTCCAGATCTACATGCTCCTGAATTATTAGGTTACACGCGGAAGAGAACATTTCAGAGATAGTATCAAGGAAACCGGAGCATTCCAGATCTTCGACACCTGCAACATGTGAAGCTGCAGGGGGCGACAATTGTTGTCATGCGCACCTGCATATACACGTCACACTGCGTTCAGTCTAAACGCTCAGTTGTACTCAACTGCGCGTACGGCATAAGCAATAGTGATTATGCAGGTTTGGTAATCAGCACACGCCACATGGCAGTCGACAATCAGAATAAGTTACGTGACATTCGCAATCAATACATACAACAAGGCAATCGAAAATCAGCACACGCCACATAACATAACATTCGGCAATCAGCACACACCACATGGCATTCGACGGCCAGTGCACACTACATGACATTCGGCGACCACTGCACGCTACATGACATTCAGTAACCAGTACACGCTACAAGGCATTCGGCAATCGGTACATGCTACATGACATTCGGCAATCAGTGCACGCTACATGGCATTCGGTGACCAGTGCACGCAGCATGCACGCTACATGACATTCGGCAATCAGTACATGCTACATGATATTTGGCCATCTGTGCACGCAACTTGGCATTCGATAATCGGCAGACGCCACGTAGCATTCGACAATCGGCACACGCTACATGATATTGGCATTCGGCAATCAGTACACGCTATATGGCATTCGGCGACCAGTGCACGCGACATGTCATTCGGCAACCAGTGCACGCTACATGGGTATTCAGTACTCGCTACATGACATTTGGCAATCGGTGCACGCTACATGACATTCGACTGCCAAAACAAATGCTGCAATATTAGCTCGAGATTCATGTACAAGAGATCAGATCGCGTTGAAAGAAGAGGACCGACCGCGGGAAGCTAGGTGCGGAACGTGCTGCTTATACACATGCAATGATTCATTTTTTCCGCTTTCTGTGACAAATTATGCGGAGGCAAATTTAAATTGAAATAAAAGTAAATTCGAAAAGACCCTGATATTCGTTTTTAATTAACACGAAGGTACATTACATTTTTAATGTACAAATGTATGATGTACAAAGCATTTTAAGGTGTGATGCACTGAAGGAATGATTTTAGCGGCGTACATGAGAGAGATAAGAGCTGCTCACCAGTAATTTTCACAGAGCATCCATCGGCTTCGCACGAGAGCACAAAATTCTTTTAATTCTCAATAAATTGTTATTTCGAACCATGAGTAGCTTCATGACAATGATTAATATGTGATAATTAGGAGTTTGAATATCGTACGCCAAGTCACATGAATTGAGTTTTTTTTGTAAACTAAGAACGCGTCCCGTGGACGCCTGTCGCGAACTGACGGGATAGCCGGTGGAGGACTCACGAGTTTTGCACGACCTCGATCACAAATAACTCCTAACTTGTAGTAAGTATAAAAACCTCTTCTAATATTTATTCTAACTCATCAACATTCCGCGCGATCGTCTGTCAGGGTTAATTCTTGTTCAAAATTCTAGTTCTCTGTTTAACTTCTTGAAATAGAAGTAAGACAAATCAGACATAATGTATCCACGTGTCGCGCATCCATTCATCCACTGCTCCAATGCGCAGATTTGTTGGATGAATATTTTAGAGATGGATTAAATTCAAATGAAAACTAATGCGCTTTGTAAATTTCACCTAAATATAAAGAATTTGCTTGGCTCTAAATCAGTCGCTAGCGCATGCATGCTTGCTCAACAGATGGCGATGTTTGGAATTGGCCGATGCTTTGTAAACAATTCTCCAAGCAGAGGCAGCCTGTGGCAAACAGGCAACCACTCCGCGATGCGGCGGCAACCTGACGAAATCCCACTCAACTCGGCTGTTGATAAAACGCACGATCTCCCAACAAACGCTAGCCAAAACTTGACAACCAGCGCAAAAATTCATGATTTTTGACCAGCCAACATTTCACAGCGAACGCTACAAAGTACAGACTTCCATCAGCTTCAATCTAACTCTGCACCGCGAGCGCTGCAACGGACAACTCTATCAGCTGCAAGAAAACTCTGCACAGCGAGCGCTGCAACGGACAACTCTATCAGCTGCAAGGAAACTCTGCACCGCGAGCGCTGCAACGGACAACTTTATCAGCTGCAAGAAAACTACACAGCGAGCGCTGCAACGGACAACTCTATCAGCTGCAAGGAAACTCTGCACCGCGAGCGCTGCAACGGGCAACTTTATCAGCTGCAAGAAAACTCTGCACAGCGAGCGCTGCAACGGACAACTTTATCAGCTGCAAGTAAACTGCACCGCGAGCGCTGCAACGGACAACTTTATCAGCTGCAAGTAAACTCTGCACAGCGAGCGCTGCAACGGACCGGCGCCATCAGCTGCAAGCCAACATATCACAGCGAGCGCTACAACTGACAGGCTTCCATCTGCTTCCATCATTTGTGGAATCAAGTCACGAAAAGTACAAGAATCGGCAACATGCCGACATTTCTATTCTATTCTTTAGCGAGCGCTACAACGGACAGACTTCTATTATTTGCAAAATAAGTCTGCACAACGCGCGTTAAAAACCCACTTCCATCATTCGTAATCTAACGCTGCACAGCAATATGGTCAGTAATGTTACAATGCTACAGCAATCAGTATGCCACCAGTCACTAGCCAACGCCACATAGCCAAAAGGAGGCTTGCTAGGGCATGGCGCCAGAATCACATTCTGTGACGTCTTAATTTCAATATTTCAGTTTCTTCAGATTCATTCAACCTCATTTATCTGACGTAGTCAAGATCGTCACTACACTGTACGTGATCAGCAGCACTGAACACAAACGTATGGGCCCGAAAAAAACTATAGGTTCAAATTCCAGCCACATGCAACGAGATTTGAACGTTCATCAGTTAGTTACTCATACTCTTATTCTTTGGTGGCAAAAATAATGACGTGAAAAATTAATAAGTGTACTCATGCTGAGACATAAATTGCCTTCGATAAAGCTCATATTTACAACAAGGAAATTTGATTGAGATAATGCGCATATATACAACAAAGTAAATTATTTTTGATATAGCGCTTACTTGCGACAACACAAATTTCTTTTTATAAAGCGCGTATGTACGAGAGCCTGAATTGCGTTCGGGAATGCGTGCATATACAATTACAAGTTTATGATAACGCGCATGCTTACATAAATTGTTATTGATAATGCGCGTAGGTACGATAAAGTAAATTGTTTCAGAGAGTGACCTGAAACTGCTACGTCCGCAGCACATACTAAGGACAGAGAACGCGTTAAGTTGGGAACACCCGTCACAGTCGAAATTCAGCCGGAGCTCACGCATGTGAGTTCGCATGAAAGTTTCTGAACTTTTCTTGAGGGGCAGAAAGCCCCCGAGCGCGTGCAGCCTTGTGCGCCGGCTGGCGTCACAGACTCGACCCAAGCGTCGTCACGTCTCACTAGGCTACTTGCTGCGCTGGTAGGGCGTATCATGGTTATTAATTCAACCCTGGGGCGTATAGGGTCAGCTCGCAGCACTAAACAGCTTTCTGACCTATAACTAATGGATTACTCAATCCAAAGTTACAGTGGGAAAACAAATCAAGAATAGTTTGATTTCGACGGACAAAGAATCATAACGCCAATTCGTTTCTGCAAAGAAATTATTTAATTGCAACGATTCGATAGCCACTTACAGAGTAGTAGTCAATAGACTCAACGATTAAAATATTACATGAAAAAAAAATGAATTGAGATTTGAGAAATAGGCTGTAAACACGGAAAGTTACTTTATGTTGAAAAATTAGAGCATCATGCCCAAATTGTATAAAGATATATCCACTTTCTTAGTTAAACTGATTCAACTGCACTAGATTTGACCATTTTGCAGAATGCAGACACATCGCGCATGGTGAAACAAAGCCAGTCGGGCAGCACGACCGCGTTCTGAAATACGTCACCGTACCTGAGTCTGACTCTGAGTGAAATACCTCACGTGTACCGGCAGCAAGAAACACGAATTACTTGACAGAAATAAAATCTATTTGAATGAAGCAAGCCAAATGTAGACGGTTATAAAAAAATATGGGTCACTTGACAAACTTGTGAACTAGGCCTACACGAAAAAACAGCAACGTGAAAAATCAATTGAAAATGCGAATCATGAAATTTATTTCATTGAATTTTCTGAAACAAAGTGTGAATCACCATTTAGTGAAAGTTCAATAATAATATTTGTACTTACGGTTTACAGAGACAAAATATATAACAATAAACAATTAAACACACAGCTAGTTCGAAATTGGTTCTTGAGCAGTCCAAGCTGTCAACATTGCGAGGTATGAGCGAAGGAGAACAACACCATACTGAGAAGAAAACTGGGGACGTCGAAAACACGTGCAAAGGGACGATGATATTTTAAATAAAAAATAATCCTTAGCTTTATTCAATTTCAAATATAGAAACACTGGTAACACTTCGTTACTTACAGCTAGGAAAGAAAAGAAGGAGTATGAGAGCGGCGGGAAGCCATGACTTGCTCGATCCATCTCTGAAATGACACTGACAGAGCAGCTGTGAGCTGTGAGCTGGCCAGCCTTGCCGTACAAGCAAGAGATGAAGATTCTCGGCGCACATGTCGGCGGTACCGACAACTCAAATACTCATGGAAGTGCGAAAAAAGTGGTACACCTGGCAGGGCAAAAAACAGTGGTGCACATGGCAGGTCAAATAACTGTAGTTGAAATAACAGTGCTATAAAGGGTGTGGTGCACACGGCAGTGCAGACAACTGTAATGCGTTACACACTGGACACAACTGAGATTCACATGTCAGTGCATGTAGTCGAGGTTCACATTCAAATCAATGCAGTAATTTGCGCAAAAATGGTACAAATGGCAGTGCAAACAAACATTGAGCACGTGGCTATTCAAAAACTGCCGTGCTTATGGCAGTACAAAAAACTTTTGCCTACACAGTTAGTAAAAGTTAATCACATTATATTCCCTAATTTTTCGTCAGTGAAAATTGTATATTTCGTTTTAATGCATTTCAAGTATTCACTATTATGGTATATAAAAATTTTATACATCTGAATGTTATCCGTTCATGAAGGCTACCCGTTCCATTAAAATAATATTTTATTTTTAATTTGAATATTTTTCATTTGAACATCTACATTATCTTTGTATTTTGAAATTTAAATAATTTCATCACAATTAATTTCCGATATTAGAATATTTTTATTTCTATTGCCATGTATCTTTACTGCATTTCAATTAGATGATAATTTCATTCCCTTAAAATTATATTGTTAGAATGTATCCACTAACAAGGCTCATAATTTACTTATTGTAATTTAAAGGCTTATAATTGGGAGCATGCGACTGGAAAATATTTGAATAACTTAGACATGTTGCTTATTATAATATTTTCCCCATTAAACTATCTGAGTGATATTCAGTTCCTATGATATTTCTATCATTGTGAGGTTGCTAAAATTAGATCTTTAGAACCATTAGGACATTTATATCATTAGCTGTTACTATCATTAGGATGTTTCCATTTTAATGATTATTTATATCATTAAGATATTTCCGTCATTATAATATTCCTATCTTTATAACCAACTCTATTATCAGTTTAAATTCTCATGAATAGAAGCATTATCAATCTAAGACCAAATTGGCACCGAAGACCAAATTTGCACAGAGAGATTACATTTATATGACCAGATAAATGGTCTATGTGACGCGAAAACATATCGGTTAGCAATTTAAGAAGATTAGAACTATGAACGTTGTTAAGAAAACCCAGTTTTCGTTTATTTTAAAAGCATGCAGCGATTCCAACATCCATAAATCTGCGGCACAGAAAAAAATTAAAACATTTGGGCTTGAGTACTTATCCTGTTCAAATTGTTAACCGATAGGTTTTTTCGACACTTAGGCTGTCGGACTCCTTGGGTAAAATTAAGAGTACCAAGATAGCAGCAGTGAGTTACGGGTTAGATCCCAGCTTCCTTTAATTAACAGTTCCGGTCGAAATCGGCGAGGTGGCCGGATTATAGGGAAAAATAATATTGGAACAGTGTGTATGTTTGGGGGTTTAGGACCAAATTTGACCGGATGAATGTTGATCCACAATTTTTGCACGGCTGTACCAGTAACGACGAGGCGTCCATCTAGTCTGGCCGTAGCCTCACGCGGGTGTGTTGCGCGTCTGAAACATGGTGATTCACGGAAACTTCCTGATTTGAAAGCTCAATAAAAAAGTACTAGTGAAGATATCATTATAATATAAATTTTAGTGAAAAAGACATTACCTGAATTTTTGTACCATTTAGTTAGAGAGATGACTTCGGATAAATATATTAATATAATATACCGGTTTTAGCGTTTACCAGGCCGTAGGCAGAGCTGGGCAGCGCTACTTGGAAATGTAGCGGCGCTACCGCTACATGCTCTAAATGTAGCGGGCGCTACCGCTACCGCTACATGCTCTAAATGTAGCGGGCGCTACCGCTACCGCTACATGCTCTAAATGTAGCGGGCGCTACCGCTACCGCTACACCCACGAGATTGTAACGGGCGCTACCGCTACCGCTACAGTAAAATGTAGCGCGCTACATTAGCCGCTACAATGGCCAAAATTATTGGAAATCTCTAAATATTTATTGTTCTGCTATTGGGATTTACTCATTAACATTTAATGATAATTGGAGGGTAGCCGGTCCCCTTAAGTAAAATCTAAAGGCTTTATCTATAAATGTAGCGGTAGCGCTGTAGCGGCAAAACCTCGTATCGCTACTTATGTAGCGGGCGCTACCGCTACCGCTACATTGCCTTAAATGTAGAGCCGCTACCGCTACCGCTACATTGCCTTAAATGTAGAGCCGCTACCGCTACCGCTACATTGCCTTAAATGTAGAGCCGCTACCGCTACCGCTACATGTAGCGCGCTACTGCCCACCTCTGGCCGTAGGCCTGTCGCCGATTCTTATCGTTGCAGAACATCCACAGCTTGTTGCGGGCTTGAACTCGTAACTCACTGCTTCAAATTTTCTTTGCTTAATTAACCGCCCGGCCTCCTTGCCGATTCTGACCAGAAATTGGCGCACAGAGCTGGAATCGAACCCGCATCCATGGTTGAACTATATATCTACTAGTTCAATCATGCCCGCACCTCACTGCTCCAATCCGGGTACTCTGAACTTTAACCACTGGGCCACCCTGCACTAAAAAGAAAAATATAACTCAGTAGCCACTGCAGGGAGTGACAGAGAGCTCATTTTCTCGTCGACGAAAACGTGAAGTCACGAACAGACGGACGGACGGACGGACATGACGAGCACAATAGGGCATTTTTCCCATAAATGAGAAAATGCGCTAAAAATGACGGCCCTCATTGTCCATGCATTCAGTTCGTCGATATTTGAAGTTCCGTTCAACTCACTGAAGCATATTGACGGATATGTTGGCGATGGCTTTGCGTATGTTGTTCTTCAAATGAGGTAGGGTCCTTGGACAGGCGTTGTAAACAAATGATTTAAGATAACCCGATAAAAATTTCACACATGGCGACTGCGTCCACGCGCGTCATGAGGATTAACTTACATTTCAACTTTGTTTCAATTTGGCGGTTATCATAAACATTCAGTGACACAAAATTTGCGAATCTTGATTATTCTCAGAGATATTTTTATTGATGACTAATTGATTATTACTTTCACGCACGGTTACGCATAACAATGTCTAACAATGTCTTTACTTCTCCTTCGATCATTCTTTTTTTTAATCTGTTATGTAAACTTGTCGTCCGTCAACAATATTGTATTGTTGACTTTCCAACTGATGATGGATTCTTTATGCTGGAAATATTACGGATATTATTGAAATTTTGCTGCTTATATATTTTGCTTAATTTTGAACATAATGGGCCTTTCATTGCTACATTGTTTAAGGGCTAATTTGTTTTTTAAAAAGTCCTTATTGTAAGAGCAATGATTGTTCTCAAGGGTCCATTCAAGACTTAAGCGTCTCCGACCATGAATTCCTCTTCCTAGCTAGTTTAACTATCCAACAAAACCCACAGTCACTACCTCACTCACTGACTCGATTGTTCACCTAACTGGCACCCATCCTATTTTTCCTCACCTGACTAACAGCTTTGCCGATTCGAGTGTACCTTCAGGTTATCCTAAATCCGCCTTCTGAGCAGCTCGTGATACTTCGTATGCACAGAGGCCAGAGTGTGTCTGGCCAGACACAGAGGCCAGTACACAGAGGCCAGAGTACTGTCTTGAAGACAGTAATTCTGTATCAGCATCACAAAAACATGCTCGTTAGCGATGTACATGGAATTGCGAGTCTATTTCATTACAAAACGAAAGTTATGTTTCACACGAGAAGTGTTCGAACGTAAGCACTTGCCTCGTTTGCGACGTTACAAAAAACGATTGTGTGCTCATATTCAACTAAGGAACGCACTTTCAACAGTAATATCTAAAATAAATAAACGACGAAATAAATTTAGTTCATCTGGTAGCGCAATATTAGATAAACATTATAATTATATGCACCACGTGTAACATTATGTTTCAGGGGATATTCTGAGAAGTTTCAACACGCTTGAATCTTTCGGCTGCAAAAATTGTTTATGAATAAAGCGTCTCATTACGTGAATTGAAAAGATTGCTGCTCAAACTTATTAGTAATTATTATAGTAAGGGGGAAATTACTTAAATTTCACGGCGCGTTCCGCGCTCCCCGCAACGACTTGCCTCACTCGCAAAGATTTTCCGCCTTGAACAACAAGGAAGGAAATTATCGACATTACTCGGGACAAAACAGACGAAACTATCGCGCGCGTCGTGAAATTAAATACTGAGAGACGGCCTAAACAAAGGAATGTAAGAGGATAATGATGGCCGCCATTAATTTCTATAGCATTTATTGAACATACGAAGTAAGCATCGAGACTGAACGTTGCGTTCCGCTCGCACTAAATAAACGACGTTTTTTTAAGAACAAACGCACTAGATCTCTCACTATAAGCTACAAATCTAAAATTCTCGCAGCGAACGTTTCAGATCTCAAGAGATATCATATATACGATGCATTTACACGATAAATGTACTTCCCTGACATAGAAAAAATGTCAGCGTACGTTTGAATTGACTACCAAACGAAATAGATGAGCAGCGAGAAACCGACGCATTAATCGTGTCAGCGATATGGAAATGTTACTAGAACTGTAAAATTTAGGGAACAGGAAGATCGGTTGAAACAGTTCTACATATCGCATTAAGCAAACACCAGTCGTGAGACAACATATTTAAACTGCCAAATTAAAGTTTACAGCAAGTCCACCCATATCTCCACATCTATCAATAACGCTTATATTATAGCGTCATTGTGTCATCAAAACGCAGACATTACCGTAAACTTAGCACTAACTCAAATAAATTCTCTACAATATTCTATAGCAGAGGTGAACTAACATCACCGCTGTACGCCCTTCGGGCCGTAGACAGACAATATTTATTCACAAATAATAGAGTTCGCCAATCCTGTTGTACATCGAAGCCAGGCAGTTACAGGTCGAACTCGCGTACAAGAGCAAAACAAGAAGAACTTACACTTAGCGAAGACAGTTTACAGGGCAATTGTGCAGCACAAGGAACATACTTACCGTCTAACGGCAAAACGCAACGGCTAACAAAACAACACGCGGAAATAATACGCAAAAGGGAGCATGAATACATGCGTTATTCGCATGTTAATTAATATACACTAAAATTGAGTTAATGAAGTAGGCAAACTAATGTAATAACAATAAAAATAGTCTAATTTTGGTTCAAGTTAGTGTTAACAAGAAGAACCCGGGAAAATACTCGGGATCCAAGGAAATCTCGAAAAAAATATCGATAGTTCTGAACGAAAGTGCATTTCTTTCTAATGCTATGAGATTGCGGTCGTGAAAAAGAAGCATGAAGCGATCTGAAAACTTAGCGAAAGGCAAAGGAACTAATGAAGAAAATTGTTTCCGCTGAATCATCATATCAATCAGTGAAATACGTTGTCAGACAGCCGTAATCTTCTGTACGTACAATGTAATAAAACAAATGAAAAAATGTAGATATTTTTTGCCGCGACAGATTTACATCAATGATTGGGCAACACACGTGAAGTTAAGTGACTATCGCAGTGCCATTTCGGATTATTTTTATTTTCTGAATATCTATGGAAAACCGGCCTGAAAAGCAGCCGTGAGATGGCAGGCTCAAAGGTTTGCTCATGTCGTGTTAATGAAGCTGCAAAAATCGGAACCAGGGCGATCCCATTTTAAAATAAAGGCAACAGACAGCACAATCAGGAAGGCACGTCCTAAATACCATACTTGCTTTGGATATAATTCATTGTATTGAATTTTGCTATTTCAAATTAGAACACGTTTTGCGGCCGAGCTCTCAGCCGTAAATATGACCCCCTCCTGTAACATGATTCAAGCACAGGTCGGACGACTATGGGCTGTACGCGATGGTCACGGCTCACACGTGCTGCCAGTCTTCACTGAAGACGTGGCGTAGCTCACACGTGTTGCCAGTCTCCACTGAAGACGTGGCGTAGCTCACACGTGTTGCCAGTCTCCACTGAGGACGTGCCGTAGCTCACACGTGTTGCCAGTCTCCACTGAAGACGTGCCGTAGCTCACACGTGTTGCCAGTCTCCACTGAAGACGTGGCGTAGCTCACACGTGTTGCCACTCTCCACTGAAGACGTGGCGTAGCTCACACGTGTTGCCAGTCTTCACTAAAGACGTGGCGTAGCTCACACGTGCTGCCAGTCTTTACTGAAGACGTGCCGTAGCTCACACGTGCTGCCAGTCTTCACTGAAGACGTGCCGTAGCTCACACATGTTGCCAGTCTCCACTGAAGACGTGCCGTAGCTCACATGTGCTGCCAGTCTTCACTGAAGACGTGGCGTAGCTCACACGTGCTGCCAGTCTCCACTGAAGACGTGACGTAGCTCACATGTGCTGCCAGTCTTCACTGAAGACGTGCCGTAGCTCACATGTGCTGCCAGTCTTCACTGAAGACGTGGCGTAGCTCACACGTGTTGCCAGTCTTCACTGAAGACGTAGCGTAGCTCACACGTGCTGCCAGTCTCCACTGAAGACGTGCCGTAGCTCACACGTGCTGCCAGTCTTCACTGAAGACGTGGCGTAGCTCACACGTGTTGCCAGTCTTCACTGAAGACGTGGCGTAGCTCACACGTGTTGCCAGTCTCCACTGAAGACGTAGCGTAGCTCACACGTGCTGCCAGTCTTCACTGAAGACGTGCCGTAGCTCACACGTGCTGCCAGTCTTCACTGAAGACGTGCCGTAGCTCACACGTGCTGCCAGTCTCCACTGAAGACGTGACGTAGCTCACACATGTTGCCAGTCGATGCTGAACACGTGTGTGCTGGCAGCAGCTAAGGTGCGGGACACGGTCTCGGGGATGAGGTGCTGCAGCCACTTGGCGTGCAGGCGACTGTAGCTCTCAGCGTTCAAGAAAAGCGGGTTGCCGCGACGCAGGCCCATGTCCGCCTCTCCATACTGGTCCAGGTATGGCGGTGTGAAGTAGCAGCCTTCACACATACAACAGAACAATAAGTCAAATCGGCCATACTGCTCACTCTGAGTTCAGTATAAACGACGATAATGAATTATGTAAAAATAATTGATCCTTTGTTCAATGATAGGTGAGCCGTCGTATATGATACTAGTATGATACTAAATGCCTGACAATTGAGTTAACGCGAATAGAACGAGCATTAATATAAAAAATAAAAATGGAATGAAAAACTTAAACTGGACTGACATAGGCTAAAATGGAACAGATACTAATATGAACCATGGAAAAGATGCTAATATGGACCTTGAAACAAAAGCTAAATTGAAAACTGAAATTTAAACTGAAAATTTTTAATAGCATGTTGGTACGAGCGGATCGAACGATATGAACTTTCCCTGCAGCCAATTCGGTTTTATATAAAACGACTCGAATCGGATGAAAGACTTAAAGTCTACAAATTCCTTACCCGAGCTGAAAATCAAACCCAGGGACAGCATCAGATAGGAAAACTTCGTCGTTGGTCACATTACAGCATCTCTATCTTGCAAAAGCGCGGTTCATTCATCACGGACTATTAGAAAATAGTCACCAGAATAAAAATAATTGACAGCAAGCAGTTCTAACAGGTCTGAAGGAAACACAACCCAGAGTAACTTGGAAGGGTTACATTTATGACTTAGGCGAATACCGAGACCGAGGGCAGGAAACTACGGTTATTGGGACCAGACTGACCACGTGATTAATATGAACCATGGAACCATTGCCCTACACTGTCTTAGAATAATCTGAACCGCATGGCGATACGGTGAAACTATATAATATTACCTTTATATTTGCCGGTCCTGAAGATGACCGTGCAGTCCCAGACTCTTAGGAACATGCCGGAGCCTGCGCAGCACGTGTGCGCGTGGGCGGTCGTGGCACCCACCATCTGCTTGGTCGCATCCGGCAGCTCCGTCTGGCAGCAGTACGTCTGGTGCACGCAACACAATAGCGCAAATTACAGCTTCAGTATTACAAGACCATATTGGTTATAGAATACAACGTGGATTAATAACATAGGAGTCAATAACGTGACATATGTATCTTGATCATCAGTAACAGTAACATTGAATAACAACACAAGACAGTAAAATGGTTGTTTGAATTCGAATGTAGGAGTTAAAATGGTAGGACAGTTACAGCAGACAGTGTCATGAGCGGCAATAAGGGAAAGTTAGGGCAAAGTCGGGATAAGCACAGACCTGTGAACACATCATGGTGCCGCACACAAGACATATCGTCGGAGTGCTCGACTTCTCTCCCACCGTCGACGAAGGGCACGCGAAGCTCGCCACCTCGCTTATGAACTCCGAGTAGTCCTTGAGTAGCGGGTAGAGCTTGTTCACTGTCAGAGCGCGGTCGCCGTCAAACGTGGGAACCTTGAGGCACTTCAGCAGCCTTGGGTGCGCTAGCCACCTGCAGAAACACCTTGGAAATAACGCGAGCTTCATGCCTAACTTGGCAGTTAGAGAGGGCACCGCATGACGGCAAGATATAATAAAGAGCAATTTATTACTCAGATTATTGCAGAACCGCTTTTACATCGTGAACATCATGGCAACATGTCGGTTCATTTAACATAGGCGCTGTAAAACTGTAGAGAGAGACCCTGAGAAGAGGAAAAAGTACATCGGGCAAAGGAAATTAAAGTAAAGACAAAAAACTATGAAGACAGTAATCAAGACTCACACTTTGACGACTGACGCAAAAGGCTGCAGCGACTGTGCGAGGGAGGTGGACAGACCGAGGTAGCGCAGCAGGCAGTAGTACTCAGACTCAGGCACCCACACGGACGAGCTCAGCTCGGCTGGAGCCGCGCAGCCCGTCAGCAGGTGGAAGAACAGGCCCGCGCAACGCAGGAACGGCAGGCTGCGTGTTAACAATTTATTATATTATTAATTTTTTTATTTGGAGGCTGGTAGTGTGCGCGCAATTGCTAATTATTTGGAGGAAAGGGTTATAGTAATCAACGTTGTTTAGGGAATCTATTGATGTACAACACAATTTCTTGTATCATTACATTATTAGTATATATCACTTATTTTGCGCCGGTTCGCATTAATCTTTAATGTCCTCAGTATATTTTACAATGTGAGACAAAATTTGACTATGTACAATTGTTTCTGCAATCCGATTGTAAGAAAACTCATATTAAACGATTACTTGGACAGCAGGGGTTTTGACGTTTGCTCATATGATTACACTTCAGAAAAACTAGATAACTGAAGAAAAATAAGACAACGTTCCACCAACTGACCATCTTTCTTTGATGTGCGCGAGGAGCGTCGCCGCGTTGACGTGTAGCGGCGGCAGGCCGACGGCATCACGGCTCTGATGGAAGAGCGCTAGCAGCCACGAGGCGTCGTGCTCAGACCCGCTTGAGTCCTCACACTCTTTGTCCATCGGGTCCTCCTCCTCAGCAGCCACCCACGAGCCCAGCACGGCCTCCTGCACCTCATCCGTGTCCTCCATGGGGGTCTGGTCCTCAGGGAACGTGCGGTCGTAGGTGAGCAGCAGCTGCACGATGTGGCCCAAGAAGCAGAGCTGCAGCACATACTGGTCCTGCACAAGGTAGTTAGTTAGTTATTTAGTTAATCTAGTGGCCTTAATTGCCCGTTTAGTGTCCAGCATATTAATTAATAATTTTTAGTGTACTGCATAAAGCCAGGTAAGACCATGATCGGGGACAGGAACCAGTTTGGGGTGTTTCAGAAGTGACATGGGAGGTCTGCACATGGCAAATAATTTCAAAGTTCTTTATTTACGTTCACGGATAAAACCTCTCTTTCTGCCCCGATGTGTTGGGAGCTCTCCGCGATCACCAGTACAATATAGATGTCACTCAAGTCACATAGTATATGATCTTAAAGAATCGTCTTTTTGTTGTGCGATTCCTAAAGCCCAATTAAATGCTAGTACGATCCAAAAACGGTTTTCACCAGTTCATAACTCCGGGCCTGAAAAATGGCTAGAAGTGATTTCGTTGTTCAATTTTAAAGTAGAAGCAGACTAGTTGAAGTGGTTAATGTTAGCCAAAACATTTTGGGGGATTTCTAATGAAATTTATGCATTACCATTCCCACATCGTTACTAGCATTCTGCAGTAGAAGCTAACTGACAGAATAATAAAACTTATTCTTCCAATATTTTACTATTACCAATCCTATGAGCATAATCAGCCGTTAATAGCAATATAATTAGATGCAGTAGTCAATACTACTAACAGCTGTTGTTAGTCCTATGAGGACGGCGAGATGTTACTAGCACTATACGCACTAATAGCTGTGTTAATAGCTGTCAATAGCACTAAGAGCGCAACCTGCAAGCCGCCCTTAGCCGTGGCGTGTGTGGGGGAGAAGATGCCGGGCAGGAGCAGCACGAGGGACACTGCGGCGCTGAAGCAGTCCATCTCCAGTAGAGTCACGCTGCTGGCGCCCAACACGTCCCTCAGCACGCACACCGCAGCGCTAGTCGACACCTGCACATACCGACGGCCGTAAGTAACAAATGATGGATACGGCTAAACAGTGATCACGTCAAAAATATTCACGAATTCGTAACTCCGTCCAACAATCAATGATGTATTTTCAAGATAAATCCACCATTCACAAATAAGGAATTTACTGCTACGTTTACTTAGACCGCTACATGTACTTGAGAAACTTTCGACAATACAGACCCAAAAATACCTGAATATTTGAGGCTAACATTGCAATTACAATGCTTCCTAATTACGTCGCTATCCGAACCATGACCGTAGTCACCTGAAATGACAGCCGCTGCGTCCAACAAAGTTCGGCTGTAACATGGACGTTGTAAACGCCTGCTGCATCTCAAAATGCAGACGCTTATTACATTTCTGAATATTCTGTGAAGTGAACAACTCAAACAAAGTAAGAGTATGGGAAGAAATAGTGAATATTTTCCAGATTCGTGATGAAAACTAAGTGAGAAAAGATTTAAAAATTTACATTCTCCACAGTGATTTAAGGATGATCAATGATTGCGTCTTGGCTACCATAGCGCGAACATCTGCCTATGATAAAAAGACGAGATACGAGTGTGTCTTCGATTGACTACTCATAGATGGGCAAAATATTTCCGTATATCTAAACACCGAGTACGCTCTCGTCCGCTCAGAAAGCGTAAAGCAGCTCTCAACTAGCATCTTACAAGAATACCAGGGCTTGGTGGTTTAGACATCAGGACTTTCCTTACAAGCTACGAACTAAATCGACGCCAGTATAGCCTACACAAGAGATTCAGGCCACTTTCGCGACAAAGCCCGCGGAATAGCTAAAAAGAGCCACCACTGGCAGCATCTGCTGGGCGCTGTGGTTGGAAGAAATGCAGGAGGCCATTACCATCCAATACTCACCTGCGGCATCTGCTTGCCGTTGTGGTTGGAGGAGATACAGGAGGTCATTACCATGCACAAGACTCACCTGAGGCATCTGCTTGGAGCATTAGTTGGAGGGGATGCAGTAAGCGACTACCACCCAACACTCACCTGTGGCATCTGCTTGGAGCATTGGTTGGAGGGTATGTAGGCGGCAGTGGCCGTCAGAGAGGACAGGAAAAGATGCTGGCGGCTGCTGATGCCGGTGAGCAGAGCGCGGCCTTCGTAGCGTTGCACCTCCTCGTGGCTACGGATAGTGTACGCCAAACTCGCCAGCGTGCAGCCCAGGATGCGCTCGTCGGCCAGGTTTGGGTTCTGGTCCAGCCCATGCTATGCAAAGTGATAGATCTCATTTACGTCTCTCTTATAATGATAAGCGCAGCACATAGTGCACTACATCACAGTTTATGCTCAAGCCCGTGTTGCGCAAAGTGATGGATCCAGGATCTCATTTACGTCTCTCAGAAGCGCAGAACTTTGTAAATGAAACTACATCACAATTTATGGTCCAGCCCGTGCTATGCAAAATGATAGATCTCATTTCCGTCTCTCTTATGATAAGCGCAGCCCATAGTAAATCTAAAACTACAGCACTGTTTATTGACCAGCCCGTGTTGCGCCAAGTGAATAATTTCGTGGTATATCCCATGATAATAGGAAGGATATTCTTCTACGGTAAAATCCAGAATTTAAGGTATGGTTTAGTCATTGCCGCAAAATACAATTCTGCTGAAATGACTTTACAACATTAAACTCTGTACAAGCTAAAACTCACGTATGCAACCAACTATTAACAAACATGCGTCTACGCCTGGCTTTAGGACTTCATGTACATCAATGCAATATATTGCGGAACTTTAACAGGAATGCCTCAAAAAACTCTTATAGCTTCACTCTATCAAAGTTTCAGTACAGATTAAGTAGCGTTTTCGAATCAAAGTAAATAATTTAGATTCCGTTTCCAGTAGTAAAAATTAAAGACGGGACTCAAAGCTGTTCAACGACAACAGAAAATGTTCTCTGTCGCAACATTAATAAACACTAGGAGAACACTAGGTTATGAGGTTACCAATGCACGAAATATTGAGTCTTGGATAGTCATTACGAATAATTAGTGAAGATTAGCACACGTCAGCATTAAACCAAGTTCATTACTCTGAATATTGAGTGAGCGAAGTCCCACATGACTTGGTCAGAGGTCGGTAGCAGGTTCGACATGGTTGTGTTGTACTCAGAAGTGAACATCTGCAAGGAAAACTCGTCAAGAAAATTCACGACTTCAAGGTGAGGTGTCTCAGATAGAAACATTGGACATCTAAAGTATTACTCAACAATGAGTTTTGCACAGACATTATTTTCAAAGTGAGGCGCATAACGAGGAGATGAAGAGTTATAAGCTTGGGGTAAAATTTACTCCGGTGCATAATATACTTAATTAACTTCAAGGAATATACTTCTAATAAAATTCAGTGCGGCATTTCGTAGAATGGTGAAAAAAGTATATAGAGGTTAATACTAACAAGTAGATACCAATAAAACGAGCTGTACTGAGGCGTATAAAATACACAACAAGACCTTTAAGAAATTGGAAGCAGCGCAGGAAGAGTTCATGTCAGAGGTGAGGCGACTGGTGACGGACGGTAGGTCGGGCGGCAACCACACGCCCGCAACGGCGGTGCTGTCTTCCTCGTCGCTGAGGCTGTCGCTCAATTCTGGGGCACTCGCGTGCACGGTCCGGGCCACCTGCAGGAGGTAGGAGGTTCAGGGGGCTACAGTGCCACCAGGGGGCGGTAGGAGGTTCACAGGCCTACCGAGCCACTTGGGGAGGTAGGAGGTTCAGGGGGCTACAGTGCCACCAGGGGGAGGTAGGAGGTTCACAGGCCTACCGAGCCACTTGGGGGATGTAGGAGGTTCAGGAGGATACCTAGCCACTTGGGGGAGGTAGGAGGTTCAGGGGCCAACCGAGCCACCCGGAGGAGGTAGGAGGTTCACGGGCCTACCGAGCCTCCAGGGAAAATAACACCAATCGCCCATCTGTGCCATGCCCATCCTTTGAGTGAAGTATTCTCAGGCATGTGGCAGGAAACCAACGCGGTTTGACACCTGAAGGGTCAGGTCTGAGATCTTCTGTGAAACTTTTTAGTAACAATTCAGCTGTAAAAACACTGCAGATATAATAGGAAAGACCCCGATAGGAAGGCTGGAATGTAAAATTCCCATTGATGTTTACCAACAGTTGGAGGCATGAAAGTTAGAAGAACGTCACTCCACTAAAGCCGACTATGGAATGTAGCACCGAAGAAGGCTGCGGTAATTATGGTAATTACTCATGGAATTTTTTAGTAATAAACTCTACATACCGGTAGTTACCATGAATGGCTTAAATTGCGTAAAAACTGCAGCTAAGAGCACCTTATTTGTATGGATGACGTGAAGACCATGCAGCCATTGCTGGGGCGTCACCAAGATGTCTCCCTGAGTAATGCTGCCCCCGAAGAGAGGCTGTGTTGGTGGTGGTAGCAGCGGCACGGCGTCGTTACAGATACACTCGCACAAAGGACACAGATACTCGGAACGCTCCACGTCGATGTTCGTGCCTTGACGCATCCTGAAAAGTGTGAGTAATGAAAAGCCGGTAGGAGTTTTTGTGGTCGTTCGTATATAATAAGGCAAACACGAAGCGTTTGTCGATGTAATGATCATGCAACCTGGTCAGAACATGAGGTAAGGAAGTGAGAATTTAAGGTAAGGAGATTCGATATGAAGGTGAAGAGATGACGATACCGATGGAATGACGATACCGCTTCCGTAACCCTAAAAAATAACACAGTTGGCTACGGCTCAAGGGACAACTCACCTGTAGTTCCTGCGCTGTTCCTTCTGGATAACTTTGATGTAGTAGAGCTTCCAGCAATGCACGTGCATTGGGTGGCCACAAGAGGACACGTGTATGCCCCTGTGTAGGTCTGCCGGCAGGTACAAGGGCTGGTCTAGAGTGTTGAATTCGCGACGCCGCCTCGCCAGCACGGTGCTCGGCTGCACCATCACCCCCACAACCAGCAGGTTCTTGCTCTCGTCGCTGCCTGCCGCACCCTGGCACATGCTCTCGTCCATGTGACACACGATGCACGTCTGACTGCAACATGATGTGATATGTGTTAGACGATGCACGTCTGGCTGCAACATGATGTGATATGTGTTAGACGATGCACGTCTGACTGCAACATGATGTGATATGTGTTAAGCTGCGTGGTGCAGCGTGACGTGTTATTTGACTTGCTGGATGCGATGGTGCTTATAACTACGTCACACACAAGATGTTCTTCACAGATCATGACAAACACGATGGCTGCAATATCATGCTAACATCCAACAAATTGTCAAAGTTATTAGGTGGAGCAGAGACCTATACATATATAAATGAAGAAGATGAAAACAAATGGTGTTTCACGAACGTGGCAAAAGTAAATATTTCATGCAAACACGAAACAAAAAGCATACATCTAAAATCACGACAATGGAATCAGTAAGAAGACTTCTCAGTATTTGAGGTAAGACAGAATTCAAAGCGGACACTGCACAGAGTTGTTCCTATAACATAATTCCTGGCATCATTACCTGAAGCTGGTGCTATGAGGGAGCGTTTGTTTAGGACCGAGAGCCACCATCTCGTCAGGCATGAGGTCACACACCTCCATCTGCTCCACCTCGCTCTCCGAGGGCCTGTCTTCCACCGTGCTCTCCTCCTGTAAAATTCAGTGGAAATTAGCAGTGCAATAATTCAGTACCTAGTAAATTATGATACCATAAACGTTTTTTATCTGTGCAATTATCTGCTAAATCTCGTATCCTAATTTACAATTAGCGGTGCAATAGTCGAGTAGACAATTATTTAACACTGTTTTCGCACGCCGCAAATAAGATGGTGTTAACATAAGTCCTACATTACAATAACTCGTGCAATTCTAAGGACATGCTGATGGTATTTCAAAGAGTTTAGGAGTAGAAAGCGAAGGTGCTAACAATACAAAAGGATATATTCATTTGGTATAATTATTCATATTGCAACAGTACATACAATAAAATACATGACTAAAAGAACGAACTTCCGCTGGCAAAAAGAGATAACACAACGAATAAATGACGAAAACAGCTTACTGAAAATAGAGCTTTATGACTTTTGACGAAGTTCTTCTGCATTTTAGCCATCTTGTTGAGAATTTTCTGCTTGCGTTCCTGCGAGGCTTTGGCTTTCCTCTGCTTCTCGTCGAGCTCTTCAGTGTCAGCGGCTGCGTTGACAGCGGCGTCAGCGATGGACGTGACGCTGTCAGCAGCCACGTCGACGCTGCCAGCGGGCTTTTCCTTCTCCGGGAACGCCTCTTCCAGTCTGAACACAGACAGCGAATTACAGCCCTAAATGCTTCCGTTCCTGCTACAGTTTTAAGCAATTTCGTTATACTCACGACACACTGTGGCAGTGTAGGTAACACTCGAAATTTCAACCTAGGAAAGTATAGGTGGCACATAACAAACTTACCTAATGTCTGCTCGTCCACGAGACATAAACTTACATATGATCCACGAGACAAGAACTCACTTCCTCCTGGTCCAGGCGATGAGGGACAGGAGGGAGGCAGTGGAGTTGTTGGCCTGGAGCAGCTGGAGCACTTGTCGCAGCTCGCCTGGGTTGGTGAGGAAGCCTGGAGTGTGGAGCTCCTCGTAGCAGGCGACGCCCAGCAGGTGCAAGCACACCTGCACGCTCGTCTCTGTCACGCTCTTGCTGCGCTCGTCGCTCCATCTCAATACAATATAATATTTATATTGTAATATAATTATATTGCATAAGAGTAAAATAATATAGGTATTAGTTACATGTTCTTACAAACTGAATGCTCTGCATAAGTTGATTCATTCCAGTATCTTGTAAAAAACAGTAGAATTGTGTTTTGGATTCAATACTCAATGAGCCCCCAGTTTAAGATATCGCACATTTGTAAGACATTTAATAACGATTATTGTGAGAAGCTTATTTTGGAGAAAGTAATTTTCTATTAGTGAAGATTTCATTAATAAACAATAAATGAGTACCAACAAAGTGTCAACATTTATATAGGAAACCTTACTGAAAAAAGTATTGGCAGCCTACTCGTCATCAACACTGAAATAATGTTGTGTTTTTAATGTAAATACTTGAAGCATTGCTGGGAAAGCATCAGCAAACATGGACCTAGAACGTCAAACAACTGCAAAAGCATATTTAAGGAAGCATATAGGCGCTTGGCGCGTGAGGTTAATTCATTTTGTACAGTGTATAAAATAAAATATAATAAAATTAATGCTATGCTGGAGCACCTGGAAAAGACTTCATGTAAGAGGTGCCTGAAGACGGCGCAGTTGAAGATATTCCTGATGGGGGCAAAGGCGGGGGTGAAGGGAGGCACGGGAGGAGGGGGGCAGCACACCTCCCTGCCCAGCTTCTTGCAGCGCTCGCGGTGCTCCACCTGAACACAACAGTGAACAAAAATTTTTCAATTTAATTATAATTTAATTACTCTTTATTTAATTTAATGTTAATTAAATTTATATTAAATTAATTACATTTTCGTAATTAATAATTACAAAAAAAAATAAAATAAAAAAAATTAAATTAAAAATTAAATTAAAAGGGCCATCATCTCCTGGGGAGTGCCATACAAATAAAAATTCAAGTGTACCTAATATTAAAGTGGTTCACTTTACACTTACAGAGAAGGACCGTTCAACCTGCACCACAATTGTGGGATATGATATTTATACATTCGTAAACATTGTGTTTTTACCAAAAAATTTTCTTCAACTTTTCAGATGTGGGTTATGACGTTGGTGGCATTTCATGTAATTTTCCCTGTACCATTCATTTCAATGAAGGCCGTTTTCTCATCATCGAATGACTGACTCTGACACCAGAAACTAATGATAACTTCAGAAGTCTTGCGCTGCCTCTGACGGAGATGCAAAAAACATGCGAAAATGTGATGTTAATTTCATAGTCTGCTAAATGGCATGAAGATAATAGGGATGAGAATGGACATTTTCTGTGAATTGCATTTGTGGCAGAAAACATAGAGCCCCGCACATCAACAAGATCTAAACAACGTCCTCAGCATTTGCAAAGAAATCAAGCTTTCACACACATCGCCTGTCATGAGAGCAGCACCATTGCTGCTGTGGTAGCCGCTAGCATCGACCACTTCAGTAAAATGCTTGATACTTCTTGTACAAGACTGTACAGATGTCACTGAGATGGTACAAGATTGAATATCTATGCCAGAATGTGTACACAATTGAACACGTGACACTGAGATGGTACAAGATTGAACATATGTGCCAGAATGTGTACACAATTGTACACGTGACACTGAGATGGTACAAGATTGAACATATGTGCCAGAATGTGTACACAATTGTACACGTGACACTGAGATGGTACAAGAGTGTACAAGCGTCACAGAGATTGCCCAAGATTGTACAGATGCCATCGCGATTGTAAATACTTTAGCTTGTACTTGATAAAGTAGAAGCTAAATAAACGTCTACATTGGACTACGTGATATGAAAATTTAACATCATTGTTCACCTCAGACTTGCTTTGTTCCTCCTTGGAGTAGTGATAGAAGAAGATGTTGTACATGTCGTAGAACTTTGTTTTGAGCTCATAGTAGCCTTTGACCTCGCCAGACGCCTTCTTGAAGTCCGCAATATCATCAATTATCTGCCAGAAGATCAATTATGTTAGCACAAACTATCAATCCTCAGTCTGAGGTAACGATGAATATAATTATTTGTAACATACTCCTACACTGAGATTGTAAGAAAAAAATTAGATATCGATTGAAATAGATTGCTAATTTTTGATATTTAATTGCTCTTAATAGTGATGATAATATTTCCTATAGTTAATAAATAGGAAATAAAATTGTTTGAGCTCCGTATAAACAATGTTTCAAAGACAAATTTGTAATGTTCTTCTTAATTGAATTTAATATACCGTCTGTTGAGGTTACAACCATGATATGTAATAGTCCGATCCTGATGACCCAATAACTCCGTTAATACATCTCACCTGCTCGTTCCATTGACGCATATATGAAAACGCTCTTTGCTAACATTTTATCAATATTCCAATATTATTATTTCACAGGCGGATCTCAAATGGTTTCTTTTTATTTAATAATAAAGCAGCATTAAGAGATTTGAGGAAAGTTGGGCTAAGCCAGCTCAGTTGCACCACTGGCTTATACCACAGTAGAAACCATCAGGCAGCGCAGAGGCAGGTGTGAGTAAGCGTGAGTAGCACCTTATCTGCCGCCCAGAGATTTGCCACAGCTCTTTGTGCTCGCCTACTTCGCTATAGATCCAGCTTAATGGATCTATAGCTGTTCCATGAAATATTTACTTGCTGGCAAGAACCAATCTTCCACGGGTTTCCCAGAACGGACCTGTTGCATGCCATTAGCTCGAAATATCAACTCTGTGAAGATAACTTACTTGTTTCATACCAATGGCATGAAATATGAACTGGGTGGTGAGAACGGACCTGTTGCATGACATTAGCTCGAAATATTAACTCTGTGAAGATAACTTACTTGTTTCGTACCATTGGCATTAGATATGAACAGGATGGTGAGAACGAACCTGTTCCATGCCAGTCTCGTGGTTGGTGCCCTCAGGCAGCTGCTTGTTGATGCTCGAGTGCGTCATGTTCTGCACGCACAGCAAGTGGATCACCTCGTGCTTCGTCACGTCGCTCGCCTCCACCTGCGCCACACCTGTCCACCAACAACATTATGACACGTCAAGCATAATGGCACGTCATGTCAAGCATAATGGCACGTCACGTCAAGCATAATGGCACGTCACGTCAAGCATAATGGCACGTCAAGCATAATGGCACGTCATGTCAAGCATAACGACGATTTTTCATACTAACACGGTCGAGAAAATCAAGGAATCATTATAAGTCATAAAAATATCACAAGTTCATAATCATAAAAATACAGCTACAATGCGTGAAATCTGAAAATTTCGAGTGCAGGGATCAAACTTGTTTTCAATTTTGACGCTGCAACCACACATCTTTCTTCTGTAAACACTACTACTATTAGCATACTTTTTTCATGTTAAAACCCTTAACTTCATACCCTTTCGATGCTCACACCATAACTAAACATACGACAGATCTCAAGTCAAAACCTTACATGCCTTTAATGTTGACACTATATTCACATGTTCATCTAATGTAAAATATTTTGTTATGAGCCCCCACCTTGCTGAAGTCAACACTTCAGCCACATTTCAACAAGATAACATTCAAGGGAATAACCATGACATTTTATAGCTACTGAAACTTACAACCGTCAACTCCATAACCGTAACATTACGTGTGAACGCTTCATCAAGAGAATTATCCATGGATTAATTATCATAATAATGGAACTATCTGAGAATTATCTATGGATTACTTATCATAATAATGGAACTAACTGAGAATTATCCATGGATTAATTTTCATAATAATGTAACTAACTATCACAAAAAGCAAGAATTGGAGGTTCACGGACCCACGACGTAGCGCTCGGCCACGATGTAGAGGAGGAGCTGGCAGAACTCCTCCAGGATGACCACCGTCTGGCGGATGTTGTCGTCGTCGCGGCTCTGGGGGCACGGGAGAGGGGGTGAGTACGACGAGTGAGTGTGGTGGACGGGTGAGTGTGGTGAACACGACGGGTGAGTGTGGTGAACACGACGGGTGAGTGTGGTGAACACGACGGGTGAGTGTGATGAACACGACGAGTGGGTGGGGTGAACACGACGGGTGAGTGTGGTGAACACGACGGGTGAGTGTGCTGAACACGACGAGTGGGTGTGGTGAACACGACGAGTGGGTGGGGTGAACACGACGGGTGGGTGTGGTGAACACGACGGGTGAGTGTGGTGAACACGACGGGTGAGTGTGGAGAACACGACGGGTGAGTGTGATGAACACGACGAGTGGGTGGGGTGAACACGACGGGTGAGTGGGGTGAACACGACGGGTGAGTGTGATGAACACGACGAGTGGGTGGGGTGAACACGACGGGTGAGTGTGGTGAACACGACGGGTGAGTGCGGCGAACACGAGTGGGGTGTGTGGTTAGAGAATTGAAGACAGTGAAGCTGGACGCTGATTGATTGATGCTTGGACAATCGCTGAAATTATGGTTGAACAGGAAGATCCTAAAATCTTAACTACCGAGCCCGTATTTTTCTGCCCAATGAAATAGTCTCGTAGTCAGGGCGCTGCCAGCTCATGAGGCAGGAGTGGTTCACTCACCCAGAGGTACGTGGTCTCGTAGTCAGGGCGCTGCCAGCTCATGAGGCAGGAGTGGTTCACTCACCCAGAGGTACGTGGTCTCGTAGTCAGGACGCTGCCAGCTCATGAGGCAGGAGTGGTCCACTCACCCAGAAGTACGTGGTCTCGTAGTCAGGACGCTGCCAGCTCATGAGGCAGGAGTGGCCCACTCACCCAGAGGTACGTGGTCTCGTAGTCAGGGCGCTGCCAGCTCATGAGGCAGGAGTGGTCCACTCACCCAGAGGTACGTGGTCTCGTAGTCAGGACGCTGCCAGCTCATGAGGTTGAAGCGGTTAAGTAAGGAGATGAGGAAGTCGTCAGGGGGCATGAGGGCGGCTGCGTTCTGCAGCACCAAAACATCTTTGTCCATCATCTCCTGACGGCAACGCACATTGCGGTAGAAGTACGTCTGGTTCGTCAGGGCCATGCCGTTGCGACGCCACATCCCTGCTTTGCACTGCAAAATACACTCTGGTTAAGCAATCAATAAAACCATAAACTATCAAGTCAATTGTGAGCTTTATTCATATCACTTATGAGACAAACGGCGATGACTGTAAATGTACAACAAAGCGAAATAACAAAGCCAGAAATGGCGCGTCTCGCTAATTATAAATGAGTAGGCATTCAAATCACATACAAAAATTTTTGGTCATCAACGTTCATATGCCAATGGTTATGCGTAACCAGGCCTGTAGGTAAGAATACACTTTACAATGGTAAAAGTCAAAGAAATTCATTAACTGCTTTTTCGTAACCATTTAATTGTCGATATTTCCATAGGACTACATTCTAACCGTTTAAAAAAAATCATTTTTACATGTAACGCATTTGCGTAGTGTTTATATTAGTAAACCTGAGACACCATGACCCTGCTACCAGCACACCTGAGACACCATGACCCTGCTACCAGCACACCTGAGACACCATGAATGACCCTGCTACCAGCGCACCTGAGACACCATGACCCTGCTACCAGCACACCTGAGATACCATGACCAGTGTTCGCAAGGAAGGTTCGATGAACTCTTTGAGTGAAGGCTTGTCTTTGGTAGGGAACTCTGGGGAGTTGTAGGAGAGGTCATAGCGCTGGAGCTGTACAGCCAAGGAGCCACAGAGCCTCGTGAGGACGATGTGCATGGACACGGGGCTCTTGCTGACGTCGTACTCGATGCAGCAGACCGTGTGGCCTGCCGCCTCCCGCATGAAGCGCTTCTGCAGACCTTCGCAGCCGTGCTCATTGAGCGCCTTCAGCAGCATCCTGATGAAGAGAGCCGAGTGAGCGGCACTCACGCAGTCGAAATACATCACTCACTAACATTGATGTATGACGAATATACCATACAATAACCTGAATAAATAATATGAATAATAACTCTTCCATGATTAGTGGGTTAAGATTGAGAAGCTGTTAGTGATTGGCATACGGAGATACGAGCTCATAATTATTTTTTATAACGGCCAATGGTCCAGGTCTCTAATTTCCTAGTCCTAGAAGGTCACCTCATAGCCTTGATGAGCACCACGCGGTCGGACGAGGCCCAGTCGACGATTTGGGGGAGAATTGGAGACATCTTAATGTGCAGGTTGAACGAACCCTCCCATTCCTGCTCAAACTCTACGTGCGAGCCTTCCTTGCGGGTCACGGGGTCCATGTTCTGAAAACATAAAAATCATTAATAATACTTCCGGCATGTGTGGAGGGCAAACATACCCAACAATAATGATAATAACTACATTACAGAATAATAATAATAATAACCACAGTCAACAATAATGATTCCGAAAATGAAACAGGCATCTAAGCTAAAACGTAACTATAATCATCAGAGATAGCCGATTAGGAAAACGGAAAACATCCTCATGAAATTTTATGCTAAGCCTTTCAATTTCACTGTGGATCTGATGAAACAGAATAAAATGCAGGCGTTAGTAGCTTTCAGAAAAGCTCGACTGTTACTTACAAGCTCAAATCCCGATCGAATATAGATTCATTAATATTTTATTTTCTCCATCACCGTTTCATATCAGCATGTTCCCCTCAGTGCCAAAAGCCATGGGCAATCATTCCAGTAATAAGATGTTTTAGCAGCAAAGATACCTTGAGTGTTTTATCAAGAAATGCTTGTAGCACAATCCTTTGCAGTCAACAAACCTCAACCTTTTGCTTGTAAATTGTCGTTGTTGAAAAGATGACAACACCTGCTTTTAAAAACATAAACGCATGAATAGAAAGTATTCACACCTGCTCATCATGCAGTATAAACACGAGGAATACGTCCCTGGAATTATTGAACTAGGAACAATTGGCAGTGAGCAAAGACCATTGAGACTCTGGTGTACATATTCAAAGGAACAGAGCAAGAGAGGACAGACGTAACGCAACCGCAAGGCATAAAGTAATTCACTAGTATAAGCGTGTATTGCAAATTTCAGCTTCAGCCGGATCCACTACATCAAGAGATGAACAAACATTTTTAAATCACTTTATTGAACAGTCATAACGATAAGAAAAACACTCGCATCAAAGATTAACGGTATCCTTTGACCATTCTTAACGACCTATGTCTAATGTCAGCACCGTAACCAACTGCAGACATACCTGCATCATGCAGCAGCACCGTAAGCAACTTAAGACATACCTGCATCATGCAAAAGAGTTTGATGATCTGATTGAAGCCATGCAGAAAGCCCTTTCTGAGCTGGTCCGTCCATGTGAGAGGCGTCATCCCCAGCAGGTACTTGAGGTCGAAGAGGATGAACTGCACGCGTCGGAACTCTGTGGGCGTCATGCTACCCTGCTCCAGGTTGCTCAAGTTTGCATTTTGGCTCAGAGGGAAGAGCTTGCCTGCACATTGAACAAAAAGGTCATGCATGTTGATACATCTTGAATATTTACGGAAGGAAAACGTCCACGATTCAGCTTAGTCCAGACTAAGCTCGGGATAAATTCAACAAATAATATGGACCAAGTATTTCTGGCTTAGTCATTACATTCCGTCAAGCGCAAAATTCCATCAAGTTTATAATAAATTACTATTGCTGATGAAATCTTTTCAGTAAGAATACCGTACTAATGATTTCTGGGAAAAATGAGAACAAAAGTATATTTAGACTCGGGATTTTGACACAATGTCCAGAACGTGGGATTTTTTAGCCTGCATGCTGCATCTGAGCTCCTAATACTCGAAAAACAAACTTGAATGCTTCCAAATTTGACAAATAACGTTAATAATAAGTAGCACAGTTTTCAGTTCACGATATTTGACCAAGACTTGACAAGTTAAAGTAATTACATTACATTAGCACGAAACAAACGCTCAATATAATTTCAAGACGATTATGGGTATTAATATGGGAGAGAAAGTTTATTAAGTTAAAGATGCAACTAACCATTTTTGATGCGTGTGGTGCACTCGGTGATGAAGGTGAGGATAAGCTTGGCGATGACGGCCTCCTCTGCGATGAGCATATGAGCGATGGTGGGCATGGTGAAGAGCTGCACTCCCAGTGATACGATGCACACCGAGTGCTCGTGGTCGTCTGCTATGAACGTCTTCATCATTTTGCTGTAGTGCTTCGTGAAGAGCTGCTCAGTGCAAACCATGTTAGAGGCAGTTGGTTTATGAGACCATATATACTACTTCCAGTCATACAAATAAATTATATTCATATTAAGTTGTTCCGTAACACACCAAAGTTTGGATCAAAGAAGGTATAAGATAGGAATAATAATTAATTGCATTTTAAATACCTACATAAGATTCATTTAAGTCTGACAAGTCTGTTAATCTTAAATCAGATAAACATTTGAGCAACCAGGAATATATGTACCTTATATATCTATATATGAGCGAAATACTGACCCTAGCAAAGCGCTTCTTGGTTTCAAAGTCCATCAAAAGCCCGGAAATGAAGAGCTTATGCCACTGGATGCGCGTTGCTTTGCACAGTTCGTTGTCAGTCCACATGATCCGCTCCAACATGGTCATGTTGTCCTGTGGTGTATGCATAACAATTAAATATGCTAATGTGATCCTGCGATGAATACCTAAATTACGTTTCAATGGTGGAAACAGATATAATAATTATACTTAGAGGCTTAACTAGTCAAGAAATGATACAAAATACCATCAAACATATTCAGTTACAGATTCACATTCACCAGAATCTTTCATGCAAAGCATAATGGCGTTACACATGACGCCTGTGGCAGCAAAACACAATAATGAACAGAAAATAAAACAGCTTACTCCTGAAGGGCAGCTGAAGATGACCTCAGAAAAAATGGCTTTGATAGCATTGCCTTTCTCAAGGAGTTTGTCGAGCCACACCAGGAGCTGAGAGGCAAACGACTGGTGGGCTTGGATGTGGGACCGGAAAATCTAGAAGAAAAAGAATTGTATATCATTTTAATATTATGGCTTATTTATAAAACAACATTTATTAGAGAGACTGAATTAAGAAATTACGATGTTGAAAGAAAAAATTACACTATTTTTCATTAATCAAGTTTCGGCATTAAATGATCCATGAATATAGGAGGTAGTTCAACTAACACGTTATAGATAAGAGATACCTTAACAATAAAGGGTTTAGATGCTTGTGAGATGGCCATTCTGTCCATAGCAGACTTGACCTGCTGGCACGCTTGGAAGCCACTGCACCGAATAACGCAGCGCCCCTCGCGGTCTATGAACGTCACAAATGTCACCGCCTCCTTCTTTGTGCACTTGATGGCGCGTTCCAGAGCAGCGATCACCTGGACAACAAATCCAAAAGATTTAAAACTCAGGTATTGAAACTTCCCTATCAGAAGTTGTTGCTGGACTTGGTAAAGAGTATTCTTAGTGTAACTTGTCGGCGAGTAATCTAGGAAATATGAGCTTTCTATGCCTGCGAGTGTGTGAAGCTGCAAGTATTTAGCGCAGGTTATCAGAAGGCTGATGAAATAAAGAACATAGTAATAGGACAGACAAAGTCACCTGATCATAAGTGTGGCTCTCATCATTGTAGAGCACAGCGCAGTAGACGTCCATCATCTTGTAAAGGTTGGGGTTGCGGGTGGGTTCAGCATCTGGCAGTTCCAGATCCGAGGGCAGCGAGAGACCTTCACTGAGGGTGAGCATGTCCCTCACGTAGTCAATGATGCACTCCATTACTATTTGGATACGTGACACCTGCAACCATAACAAACATGATGACCAAGTTACTGGGACTCTGCTAAAAATTCATATAAGCTGGCATAAATCAGAACCGAAGATCAACAAAAGTGAACAGTTAGAGAGGCACAATGGCAGATAAACAAGTGATAACATGTTTCTGTAATTCCTAAGAAGCTTATTGATATTAATATCATTTTCATGCCATGAATTAGCAAGATTATTCAGCGAAATTCTAGAATGCCCAATTTCCAACTTCAGTCCATGAAATAAATTTAAACATTTTCCATTTCCAACTTCAGTCCATGAAATAAATTATAACATTTTCCATTTCCAACTTCAGTCCATGAAATAAATTATAACATTTTCCATTCAATCGCAAGAACAAACAGGAAGTTAATGTAGTGCTCTTTAATACTCTGATTGTTCCTTCTATTGAGGTGGATTCAAAGACAAAAGGTTGTATTCGAAATACCATAATCATAAAAGGGGAAAGACAATACTGTGATGTCCAAGCCAATTACAAGCTCATAATTTTACTATACATCAACTGTCTTCTTACTTGACGAAATGTTGGCTCCAGACTATAGAATTGAATGTCAAGATCAAAATGTTTGATAAAAACATTAAACGAATTACTAGTCACTCAATCAATCCATTGTGGGCTCTATCAATCCTATGTGGGCAACAAAAGAGATAGAAAAAATGCAATATTAATACTACAACAAATGTCAGTGCCATCAACGGTGCACAGAGCCAGGTTCCCACCAGATCTGGGTCCAGCTGCTTGTGAGAGCTCATGCAAATTCCTTGCGTGCCTTTAGCATGCACGCTGCAGAAAGCATCAGATCGCCAGGCTTCTGTGTCGCCACAATCACAGTAGCCGCCCCCAGATGAAGTGCTCATTTTGTACCTGATAATTGGAAATGCTTAGTTTCAATGCTCTTTCTTTGGAGAGAGTTGTCAATAAAACAAGGGGATAAATATACAAAATCTCTAGAAATTCCAATCATTATTCATTATCCTGTATGAATATATGTGTGTATACCTGTGTTTTGTGTGAGGTGATGCTTTGAAGCAATCAGAGCAGAGAACACAGGTTGGGTCAAATCCACAGTCTCGACAGCCATAGGTGGGCTCCCCAGCATTAAACACATATCCGCAAAGGGCAGGAGCAGCATCAAGTTCTCTAATAGACTGCACAACAAAATGAACCACAGTTATTTTCCCATCCATAAAGGCATGTGCATGAGGACTGTAACAACAGAATATTAATGTTCAATTATAATTTTTTACTACAGCTAAATCAAGTCTCTACTTAAATGAAACACTTATGGGTGGAAAAAATTTTGCATCCTGAAACTAAAACAATAAACTATATAAAGGATATAGATTTGATGGTACTAGATCGTTGATACTTCATAGGCTTATTGAATCCTGGTCAGCATCATGCATTAACCCATGCAATAAACAAGCACTAATCAAGTTCATGTGTTTCTTCTCACTTATTAAGCAGTCCCATGTTTTGTTCTTTTTACCGTTAGAGGGCAAAAGTGGCTCCATTGAACCCCTAAGCTCAAAACTTACATTATAAACTTTGTCAGGAGTTGATGAGCCAGCAATAAATTGATGCAGTGGGTCAGTGAGCAGCTTAGTTGACTGTTCCTCCTGCTCCTCTATGTGCATGGGATTGAAGTTTGGCTGGAATTCAAGGGAAGAGTCAATTCAGTTGAAAAAAAAAACAATAAAATAATAAAAAGCATCCTGAGGGTTTCCTCATCTATTAAGGGAACACACATCAGTAAAAATATACCAATATTTCTTTTCTTATGCAAAAGCAAGGGTTATACAGTGAAAGCAGGATAGTAAAGCAAACTTCATAACAAAAGAGACATGAATCTTTGACATTAAGGGACAAATATAGTTATCAGGACCAATTGAAGGCTGGCTACGTACATGTAAGGAAATGTAGTTACCTGCGGGGCATATATTAAAGGGACAGTTCTTCTCCAGTAGTCTCTGAAGCTTCGATTGTTCAGAGAGCCTTCTTTGTGTTGGCTAAGCCATTTGTGAACAATATCTTCTACTGATTCTTCCATTATTGTTGGAATCTAAAAAAGCAGTGGTTTTTAATAATATGGCATAAAAACCATATAAATAGAAGAAATGTTGCTTTGAAGTATCTTTGAGTCAAAGAAATAAAATTTAAGAAATCTGGCCTTGCAAATTTGCAAAATTATATTTCAATTCCTAGGAAAGGAAGTCTTGATGCATTTATTGTTAACTTCCACAGTTCTGCACTAAATTCCAGTAGGGTTTCAGCCCTTGCAATGTTTAAATTGCATTGCTACAACAAAACGGGTCAATGCCATATACTACGTATAATTTGCCACTCAGTATCTACTGCCGCCTGCCCTCAACTTACCACCTGTAAATAAAAACTGTTTCATACCAGTCAGAACCACAATTTGCCAGGTTTGCTTGCTACATACTAACTAAGAAACTATTACCATTGCACTATTACGCTGCTATCATAAAAAGTTGAGGCTCCATTCTATTAACAAAATGGATCATTTCTCTTGAAGGCTGGCAGAATATGTGCTGTGTCAAAGTTACTGACATTGAAAGTAAATGATAACTTCAAAACTAAAAACATTTCAACTTTAGGTAAAAATTGTGTTATTCTGAGCCTTAAACACTACACACAACCCATGTGATTAATTCTGTGATTTTCATCAGTTATATGCATCGTGGATCCTGAAAATTTTGTGATGAAGTACAATTGTTGTTTAAGACATAAGATATGTAACAGAGTACTGTGGTGGTGCAGTGATGAGACTCTCTCGCAACCAGCTCCCAAGGTCGAGTCCCCTTGAGGACAATTTCTTCCGGGAAGCAGAGCTCATGGTCAACTCAGCCATTCATCCAACTCTGGTTGATAAATGAGTACCTATATACTTGGCTTGTCCAGAGTGTTGTGTAATGCAAAAATGGTTTTGGTGGGTCAACAAGCAATTGATAGTCACGGAACTACCAGTGGCATTCATGCCTGGAAAAACTGATTCATTAGCTCCTCTCTTACCTAGTTGCCACAACCAGGATGGGCAATTACACACAAGTAACAGGGAGCAGAAAGTTAGCAGATATCTGATCCTTGAAAACATATCAATAGCAAAATTTAGGTCTTTCCAAGATATTGCAGACACATTTAACTTGCAAATATTACAAAAATTATGATCAATATGGCCAATATTCAATGAATTGCAATTGATATGGCCAATGCCCAGTGATTGGTACAGATGTACCCATACTATCATCCCTGGGAGGCTAGGGGTGATGGATACAAGCAATCAAATCAAAACAAGCAGGAGGTACATACAATGACAGCCAAATAATGCTGACAAAGCAGCAATGCATCCTGAAGGCTGAATACTGCTGGCAATGTTATCGTCTTAAAGCCAATCATTGACAATGCATATGCCAGTGTCCGCACCCTGGGCTGTGGGACGTGGGTTGACATCAATCTGACAAACCGTAAAAAAAAATTAGCAAAATATAATGCATAACATCAATGCCATTAAGTGATAACCTTGCCACCCAAAGTGGAAGAGTAGATCACACTTGCAAGTTACCTGTGAGTTGGACAAAAATTTTCATAAATCTGTTCAACTTATACATTTCACCCAATCCTATGGCCTTTTCCTAATTTCTTCAGTAAACAATAAAAAAACACAGCCTGTGTTTAGGTAGCCAGGATTCTTGAGAATGAACTGTAAAACAATCATTATTACTTGCAATTTTGTGAAACTTCTGCCCAATATTCCAAATAGGCTAGCTACAGACCCACAGCCCTCAAGTTGCAAGCCTTAGATAGAAATAATCTATTTTATAAACATAACTAAATGTTGTTTAGTTTTTATCACAGTATAATTTATCAATTTTTTATCAAAACAGCTTGAGATCATCATCATAATGTGGTTAAGAGTGGTTATCAAATGTTACAAATTACAGTTCCAACCTGTATTATAAGGTTTTTAGTGATGAGTATGTGTGGCAAGATAGTGCAGTACTTGCTGAGTAGCAGAGATGCCACTTATGTGTCATTGAATGTAGTTTCTAGTATTTGATAGAGTCAACTGGACAGTCTGGACCCAATATTGAAACTTGTACACATGAAGTCTTGATGGGCCTGTTGCTGTCAGGCTACAGGCCACAGCCCACAGCTACTAACTTTTATCAATATCATGACCCACCAGTTGTCAGTGTTACTCAGTACAGTAGCCCATACAGTCCATAGTGGCAACTAGAGATTCTTTTAGAATCAGTTCATTTTTTTTCTCATCTACTCAAGATTTAAACCTATATCTTATATATGATAATGCAGGTATCCATGATACATTGCTGATCTAACCATAGGACTCAAAAATGAACTTGAGGTGAGGAAGAGTCTAAAAAAACTCACTGCTTTGTCAAAGACCTTTGTCAATATGCCACCATATGTACTATAATAGACTAATAAAGTGAAGAACACATTGCAAAAAGTACAGTTGCAAGGTGATCTTCGACAGGTTAGTTGACTGGGATGATACATGGCACTCATGATGGCAGCAGCATTCTAATGCTGACAAGTGTAAAGTAATCCACCTTGGCAAGAACAATGAACAACAAGATTAGGTTACTAATTTAGGTACAGTATGAGAAGACATGGTTGCAATGAGATTGAAGCTCAAGTTTACACTTTGACTCCAATTGCTTCATCTTGTACTAATATTTAATTTTTTGTAGTGTTTTTAAACTGGGTTGCCAGGTGGTCATTTTACCCATCTTGCCACACAAACTTTAAAGTTTAAACTAACACTGCTTCAGCTCACAAACTATTACTCCACAATCCACATAGTTAATGGTCAATACAGCATTCTCCAATGACGTTTAACCCATACCATCACTTCTTACACAGTTACACTGTACACAAACTGTTATCCTAAAGGCTAAGGGTATGCTGAGCTGACCACACTGCATTGCCACAAATGTGGACTGTACCAAATGGGAATGAGTCATAATCTTGCTCACTCCACAAGACATGAATCAATATCACTGTTTCCTTTCCCTGCCTTACTATCCCCAAGCATCTTCTTCCTCCACCACCTGACCACCATGGCTTGCTTGAGGCTTTCCTCAAAGACCTTTGAATTTGATGCTTTTCCAAATTAGGTTAGGTTAGGTTTTCAACTCGTATAGATCCTCTTTTAATAGCATAAGGCAGTCACGTGAGCAGAAACTATAAAAAGCCATCCGGCAGTCGGTGCAAAAAGGTGGGGACACAGGGTAAGCGTGGAGGTAGAGTTATGCTAGGGGAAAACGGCTGAGATGAGCGGATAGGCTGGAGTGCTGGCTGTGCACCAACAGCACTGTGAGGTAGGGAGTTTCTTACCAAAAATCATGGGGACTTGGGGGAGGTTAGGCAGCATGGGGTAGAACTGTAAACTGTTGGGTGGTATTAAGTAGGACTTAAGAGCATAGTGACAAACCACAGATTTTTTAGAATCAGTTCATTTTTTATTTCCTCATTTACTCACAATTAAACCAATTTCTTATGTATAATAATGCAGGTATCCAAGATACTTTACTGGTCTAGATTTAGGACTCAAAAATGAACTTGAGGAAGAGTCTCGCAAACAAAACCCTCACAAACATCATAATCCAAGCGGACAAACACAACATTCCCAAAGGCAAAATAAAAACAAATCAATCACCTCTTCCAGACAACATTAGAGCTCTCATAACTCAAAGAAATCAAATCAGAACTGCAAATCACACAGACCCGCAGCTACAGCAGTTAAACAGAGAAATTGATAGAGCCATACAAGACCATAAAACAAACATCTGGAGAGAACACTTGGAGCAACATTGGGACAACAAACACAATAACCATATACTCTGGAAAACAATACATCAACTATCAAACAAAACCATTCCCACTCAACCAAACAAATCCATTAGTTTCCCAAACAAAACCGCACACACTTCCAAAGACAAAGCAAAATCTTTCAACAACCAATTCATAAACATAACAAAACACCAAACCTCCCCTCACTACAGAAAAACAGACAGAAGAATCAAAAACTTACGAAAAGATCAGATGAACATCACAACAGATATGACCATTTCTGCAATTAAAAATAGTAAGACCAACAAATCCACGGGCCCTGATAACATTAACATTCAGCACCTAAAACACCTTGGACCCAATGCAATGTCATACCTCACCAAAATATACAACATAGCAATAAACAAAAACATCATCCCACACCCATGGAAACTAGCCAAGATCATACCCATACCCAAACCCAACAAAGACACATCCATAGGCTCTTCCTACAGACCAATATCACTCCTCAGTCCAATCTACATTAGAAACATCCAATTACATTAGAAAACATTAGAATTTAGAAAAAAAATCATACTCAACATCATTCAACCTCTCATCCCACAAATAGCTCACCAATACAGTTTCAAGGGAAATCACTCCACAGTTACAGCCCTACTCACTTACCCAACACATTACCCGCAGATTCAATCAGAAACAACCACCTTCACGAACCATCACAATAGCACTAGACATGTCCAAAGCATTCGACACAGTAAACCTGCACAAGTTAATACACTGTTAGAAAAATGACCGTTAACGGTATTACCGGCGTTTCAGTGACCGGTCGGCACATGAAAAGAAACACCGTTTCACCGTTTTTATTCCAATTTAACACCAGAAATCCGTAAAACATCTAATAAAACGGCGAAACAGTTTATTTTCACGGGGCGACCGGCCACTAGGATGCCGGTGGGTCCGTTTTTTCACCGTTTTTTCTAACAGTGTAGACAAACTCTCAAATATTCAAATTCCACCAACATTAACCAAATACATATCCAATTACATAAAAGGAAGAAAAGGCTACACACTTTTCAATAACACCACCTCCAAACAGCAGAATTTCAAAACAGGCGTCCCACAAGGGGGCGTCCTTTCACCCACTCTATTCAACATATACACCTCAGACCTCCCCACTCCGCCCACAGATGTACACATGATTACCTATGCAGACGACATCACCATCTTCTCATCACACCATAATTACAAAATTGCAGAGCAATGCATACAACCATTCCTACAACAGATACACAACTAGACTATCAGAAACAACCTCCAACTAAATGCATCCAAAAGTACAGCCACACTCTTCACACCTGACCCTGCTGAATACAGGAAAATACTAAACCTTACCATAGACAACACCACAATCCCCACCATCACACACCCAAAAATACTAGGAATCACATTTGACCCAAAACTAAACTTCAATACCCACATCCACAACACACATGACAAGGCAACCAAAACAATAAAAATTCTAAAATCTCTCACATCAACAAACTGGGGAAAACAAAAAGAAGTCCTACTCACCACCTACAAACTATAACACAACCTATAATAGAATAGGGCAGCACCATCTGGTCCCCCAGCTTAGCACAAACTCACACAAACAAACTACAAACAATCCAAAACACAGCACTCCGCATTGCAACAGGTTGTACAGCTGATACTAACCAAAGCCACCTACACACAGAAACAAAAACGCTTTCAATAGACCAGCACCTCAGACTCCGTGCATCCCAACTCAGACTAAAAGCTCAAGCACCAACCCACCCACTTCACACTCATACTCAACCTTACAACCCACCCAGACTTATGAAACAAACAGTTTTCACAAACAGAAACTATACCACTAACATACTCATAGAACTAGATCAAGCCACAACAGAAACACTAAATAGATGCAAGAAACAAATACACACTACAATCACAACTAACTACATAGACAATCTATCAAACAATGCTATACTTTTGGCACCAGCACCAGCCATAGACTCTTCAGAAACCCAATTACCCAGGCTGCCAAGCACACATGCCGAGCAGTGAGCACTAGCACAACTCTTTACAAACAAGTCCCACTCCCCCCTAATACACCAATAGCGGCAATACCTACACAAGATAGATCCAGCCACACATCCGTCCCCTCTTTGTTCACTCTGTCTCAGACATGAACACAACACCTGCCACCTGTTCGGCTGCTCGGAACTGCTCAGTGCTCACGCCCTTGTCGCCCCTGGTTTTGTGGGACTCTCCCATCGAGGCAGCAGGGCTGTTAGCGCGCTGGGGGGAGAGGTTGGGCTGGCCGCAGGAATGGATGTAGGCCCCGTCCCGCACTTGTTGCGGGACAGGAGGGCGAAAAAAAAGTCTAAAAAACTCTCTGCTTTGCCACTATGCTTAAGAGTAATTGTATTGGTAGCTTGCTTCTCATTAGCTTGCTGGATAATGAAAGAAATCCTGATATTTGGCAACACTGGCCTCTACAGCTGACCAGTCACCAATGTTGGTGCAGCCAACAGCCCACTCTGCCCTGAGTGTGGCGCAATAGACCACACCACCCAAATGGCACCCATCACCTCTTCAACTGCCCTTCGCATCCCACCTTGGCACCTTGCTGACCCCACTGGACCTCTGGTCTAACCCTGGGCCGACTGCAGCTTTCCTCTCGTCACTCCCATCCTTTGCCGACATCCTTGGAGCGGAACCTCCGCTCCTCCCTCCTCCCCCGGAGCCGCCGCCTCTTCGTGGGCGCCGCTGAGCAGCGGTCCCGGGCAATTAACAACAACATCTACAGCTGACAGCTCTGCCCCCTGGCATGCAATGCATCCCAATCCCATTTACTTTAGCTCACTAAGCTAGTAAGCTCAGGCCTTCTGCCTTGGACTTGGAGGCTGGCAACTCAATAGAATAGCTAGTCATGTGTCCTGCCAGTCCTGGTGAGTGGTGACTGGTTTCAAGATGTTTGTTCTTAACAACTTGACATTGTCCCTTGTCACTTCACTCACTTGTCACTTGTCAGTAACTGAATACTGATGTCAGTTACCAAACCAACTTACCTCACCTGTTAGGTACTAATGGTTGTCACTTGTCAGTCACTCAGTCAGTAACCAATAATGCCAAACTGTTACCTTAGTCATTAACCGTAGTTACAGCCTCACGTCAGTCGTCACTCCTACAGTAATTGATATTTACACAGTTACCTCAGGCTCGTGTCGTACTGACTCCTGACTGAGTCGTGTCTCACGGTAAAGCGGCTAAAGAAAGTACTACCAAACTTTTTTACATGCAATAAGCTGAACTCTTCTTCAAATACACAAATTCAATTTATCCTATTGAGAATTTATGCTTTGTTTTGTTAACTTTAAGGTTCTATAATTGAAAAAATTCCACAACGTATACGTAGTTAACGGTGAACCTTGAACGGTAGCACCGTGCTTGAAAGTTGAAGAAAGAGCCAGACCCAGAGTATATCTGTTAACATAGCCTTGTCACTTGTCGGAGGTTTTATTAGCTGCCAACAATTTAATGGAAAATATATCAGATAACTCGTTTCTTTATTACAACTCTAAAGAATTTTTACACTAATCTTCGTCACATCCTTAGTTTACAGCTGAGCGCAATAACACACGAAACGCTTTGTCATTCACTTTCCCATTGTGTGCGCACTGAGGCACAGCTGATCGAAAATTAGCACAGCAACGAGTGTTGATACTATTTGGATTAGCAATGCAAGAACTCGTTTTGAAATGCGTTGTAAGCGAAAGGTAGGATACACTAGTAGTCTTTCGCGGCCGTTGTGAAATTACGATGTAAAAGTAAGCAGAAGCGATCGTTTGCAAGAAATTAGAAATTAATTTAGGATCCCAAATAGGTATTCCATTCATGTTTGGTCTTAAAATTTTACAGAGATCTGCTAAGATGCAGAAAATCTTTTTTTTCCTCCATTGACTTGATTTTTTACTTCTCCGAACACTTTTTCCTGAAACACTTGAATACATATCATTGCACTCTTTAAACACACAAGGTTTTGTGGTTTTCTACGTAAATCCCAACTTTATCATTGTTCCATTCCTTCGTCATATTTCAGAGAAATCACGAGAAATCGAACGCACAACAATTGATGCGACGCAGTGCTCACAGTTACTTTCAGAAAGTACATTTATTTTGTGGTCATATAAACATCATGAACAAACAATAGTACTGACAATCAAATTCCATTCTTCTTTTGCATTTCAGCATTGAAGGATGATAAATAAGAAATTGGAAACAACGTATAAACTTTACTAAAAAAATACCCTAAATAGGTTAAATTGATCGGAAGTCTAGGATTTAACAAGAAGCTATAAATAGAGCAAGTATACGAGATAAGCTAAAGGCAGGAGTAACAAGGCTAGTATTGCACACAGGAAGAGCCGCCACCACGACACCCCCTCGCCCTCACGCGTTGCGCTGTCCTTCAGCGGCACGAACCGCGGGTCCGTGAGCGCTGCCGTCGCCTCGTCAAGCGACGACTTCTGGCTCACAACTTTCTCTTTGATGCGCACGAGATCTCTGCGCATATTCTCTAAAAAATGTCGCGCTTCTCTTCTAGAGTTCTTCTCTCTAAGAATCTGCTGGATGCTGATATAACCAACGCAGGAGTCGCTGTCGTCGGCGTCTGCAGTGCAGCTGGACAAGCTCCTTACAGAAGACAGAGATTGAGTCCTAGAAGCTACAGGACCGGGAGATCCGGCAATCCCAGCATCCTGCGCCGCCTCATCATCCAGGATCTCGCTGAGCTCGGAGTTCGGTTTCACAGGAATCTTGACGCTTCGGAGCGCGTGGAATTCAGAGTCCTTCTGGATGCGGTTTACTCGCTTCAGTTCCGCAACCTGCAACAGAAATTTTTCATTGAGATACTAGATGAATTTTGTACTTTTTTATAGCGCAGTCAAGCTGCGATCAGTTTGTGACAAGTAATTTATGTAAAGACGCTAGCCCAGACTGCAACAATATTTATTCTGATAAGCGAGGGTCTTCCGTGACTGAAAGCGCCTGATACTGACTCTTCACGTTATAGAAAACAAAATTAATTGAAAAGAAGTACTGGCACACAGTCGCGGAAAGATTAAAAAGCATTTTCATTACCGCTGCTACAATGCGCCACAACGTGGAGTGACGCGCGCCATCGCTCAAGTGTTGCACATGCTATTTCTGTGTTGGAGTGGAAACATGATACGCAACTCTTGCAATAATAATGACTCACGCCAATCCTCTAGTTAAGGGCTAGCATGACTCACGCTGATCCTGTAGTTAAGGGCTAATATGACTCACGCTGATCCTGCAGTTGAGGGCTAGCATGACTCACGCTGATCCTGTAGTTGGGGGCTAGCATGACTCACGCTAATCCTGTAGTTAAGGGCTAGCATGACTCACGCTGATCCTCTAGTTAAAAGCTAGCATGACTCACACTGATCCTGTAGTTGAGGGCTAGCATGACTCACGCTGATCCTGTAGTTGAGGGCTAGCATGACTCACGCTGATCCTGTAGTTGAGGGC